>NW_025971408.1:0-10714 GCF_021869965.1 Rhincodon typus | reverse complement strand
TGTGTGTGTGTGCGTGTACACAGACATTCATCCCGTGTGTGTGTGTGCGTGTACACAGACATTCATCCCGTGTGTGTGTGTGCGTGTACACAGACATGCTTGTGTGAGCACATGTACATTTGTGTGTGGGAGAGGGGATTGATCAAGGAGTGGACCTGTTAAACAGTGAAGATTTTTTTTGTTCACTTGGTAGATGGAAGAGATTGGGACTGTTGTCCTTGAAGAGAATGAGCATGGGCAGTTGGACGGAGTGGGTAAGGAGAAATTGTTCCTGCTTGTAAAAGGAACAAGAATGAGAGGGCGTAGATTTAAAGTCATGTATTAAAGAAGCAAGGGTGATGTGAGAAAAAGTTTTCCACACAGTGAGTAGTTAGGATATGGAATGCACTGCCTGGAAGTGTGGTGGAGGCAGGTTCAATCGAGCATTGAAGAGGGGCATTAGAGGATTATTTGGATAGAAATAGTGTGCAAAGAGTATAGGGGAAAAGCAGGAGATTGGCACTGGATAATGATGCACATTTGAAGAGCTGGTACAGGAATGATGGGCTGAATGGCCTCTTTCAGTGCTATAACAATTGTGTGAGCCCATGATTAAATGTTGGTTAACCAGAGTCTGAGCATACACTGTTTTGAACAGAATTTTTTTCCAGTTCAAATAGATTAAAATCCAGCACAGTGACTATTTGTTCCCCATATGCAAGTACACCCAGTGCTCAGCCAATTATCCCTTAATTAATATATAACCATCAAGTCTTCCCTAGTCCCATTTAGTCTCTGGCACTCCTTCCACACCCTATCCGATGAAAGCAATATTCCAACCCTCACCACCACCACCACCAAACAGTCCTGCATTTGTGTAGCTGTTCAGCATGAATCTAGACATTAAGAACAGCCACGCTGGCAAAGGCACGGAGCACACAAAGCATCAATGTTCCCACATTCCCCCACTCCGTGGAATTTAACTGGAGAGGGAAAAATTATCTGACTAGTGTCTCAGAGACTCTTAGTCTTGTTGGCAGTCAGTTATTGTGGTAATGCTCTGGGCTGGAAATGTGTACGAATCCAATAGTGACTCCCTGTTTTTCAGCTCTGCTTCATATTGCTTCAGCTCCTGTTCTACTTTTCTCTCTCCTTTATTCAAAACCTTGAGCACTTTCTGCCATTTCCAGAAGTGCGGAAATAGGATGAAAAAGATGGGAATGCTGGAAGTCCAGAATCCAAGTGAAAAATAGTAGAAGTAAGAGACAGCAGGTCAGTCAGCATCTGAGCAGTGATAGTAATGCAAACCCTCAGGTAGAGGTGCTGATGCATCTACTGTACATCTCCAATGTTATCTTTTATCAAGGAACCAAATCTGACATTCAGTTCCATGCACACAGGACTCTCCTGGGATTTTCGCTGTTTTTTTTTCTGTCTCTCTCAAGAGATTATATGGCTTAAGAAGGATCTATTCACCAGGCTCCGCATGGGAGTGTGCAATGAAGGTTTATCACTTTGACTATTTTGGGAACTTGGATTGTATAGAAGTGAGAAATAGGTTTTTGATTCTAGTTCTTTGAAGGTGACTTGCCTTTTTTTAGAACTTTCAAAAGTTATTTCAAACAGTGACTTCAAAATAGCACTTCCAAGGAAGCCTGTGTCTTAGATGTTTTCTAATTATCCTGTTCAAGGTTCCACACATCTCTGGAGTACGTGAAACTTGAAGCCAGGTCTCCTGGCCCAGAGGTAGAAACACAAGTACTGCACTACAAGAGCCTGAGCCTTAAGTTAAATGACTTTACTTGATGAGCTAATCAAGGTGTTTATAAAGTTGACTTTATGCGATCAGCGGAAAGAGAGGTCGGGAGCCGTAAGCAGGTTCAATTCAGAAGGGGAAAATATTCATACTAACAGAATGGCATATTTAGTTCTGGCAGTCTCTAGGGTATCAGGGCTGGAAGGAAACCTGAAGTTGTTTTAGCAATCCAAAAAAGTTTGGAGTTTTTCTTAGAGTTTAACGAGGGAAGGTCAGTGAGTTAGCCTATCTGTGTGTCTCTGAGAATGATAGAGAGAGTCAGTTCTAGTGAATGTGCCAAAAGACACCAAAAGAAAATGCTTGCGATATGTTCAGTTGAGTAAGAGTGAAGAAAGCAAGTCACTAGGAGTTGGTAGGAACTGCCGATGCTGGAGTCTGAGATAACAAGGTGTAGAGCTGGATGAACACAGCAGGCCAGGCAGCATCAGAGGAGCAGGAAAGCTGATGTTTCGAGTCTGGACCTGAAACGTCAGCTTTCTTGTTCCTCTGATGCTGCCTGGCCTGCTGTGTTCATCCAGCTCCACACTGTGTTATCCCTAGGAGTTGAGTGTCTTTGAAGGATATTTCTGGAGAAAAGGGTTATTCTTTCTTCTTGCTTTTTATGTTGAGGTCTTTCCAAATTGTCATTTAATATATTTCTTTGTTCTTGTTTTGTTTTGCTTAATAAACTTATGTTCTTTTGTTAAAAGTACATTGACAGCATCATGTGAATATGCTTGGTGTCTGATCACCAGTCTAACAATACTGTACATATTATAGTCCATTGAGGTAAGTTTCATTATGGAATCTGCCTTTGTTGAGTATTATCATCAGCTGAAATGGTAACAAGTGTGTGTCGTAGGCTAGATCAAATTGCTGATCTTTTCCTGCCCATGATTTTAAAATATCTGTCTGTAACTGTGCAAAACTTTTGCATTTTGAAACCAAACAAAATGGATCCTAGGCCTATAGCAAAGGGTAATCTTTTAAAAAATCATCGGTCAGTGCATATTACACAGAGGGGCTGCCAGTAGTTGGTAAGGATTAGTGTACAAGATTTAATGTTGGAACTACTAGCTATTTTAAAAACATGTTTAAGCCTCTTCTTGAAGTCTTGACAATGTGGACATCAGTTTCAATGAAGCTTACTGCAAAATCCAAGGGATATTTGCCACTATAAAGTTCTTTTCTAGCAATGATTTTGGATGAATTGTTTTTAATTTTTCTATCATGAGATACAGATATCATGGCAAGACCAGCATTTGTTGCCTGTTGCTATTGCGCGTTAATAGAGTGGGATACTTAACCATTATCCACATTACTATGTGGCCTGGAGTTACGTGTAGATCAGACTGAGAAAGGACATCAGATCTTCTTCCTTGAATGTTGTTAGTGAACTGTTAGTATTTTTATGACAATTAAGGATAGTGTCACAGTCACCTTTACAGAGTCAAGCCAGAGTTAAAGGTTTTTATTCTTTGAAATTAAATTTAACTAAGTGCTGTGGTGGGATTTGAACCCATGTCACCCAAAGCATTAGCACAGACCTCGGGATTACCAGTCCAGTGACATTACCACCAACCCAGTGCCTCCTCATTATTCCAGTAACTATGATATTTATTTTTTTCTTTATTCATTCACAGGATGTGGGCCTCTCTAGCTAGGCAGCATTTATTGGCCCTGCCTAATTGCCCAAAGGGCAGTTAAGAGACAGTCACATTGCTGTGGGTCTGGAGTCACATGTAGGCCAGACCAAGTAAGGATGGCAGATTGCCTTCCCTAAAGGACATTAGTGAACCAGATGGGGTTTTCCCCAAAAATAAGCAATGGTTACCATTAGACCTTTAATTCCAATTTTTTTAAATTGAATTTAAATACCAGGATTTGAACCCTAGTCCCCAGAACATTAGCTGAGTTTCTGGATTAATAGTCTAGTAATAATTCCGCTTGGCCATCGCCTCCCCATAACATTTACAATGTCTTCTGCCTTGGCAGCACTCGCTCCTGGGATGGGTGCAGACTGGTTCTACTTAGTAAGTCCATTCTGAGTACTCTGGTCTCTCTTGGATTGTGAAGCAGAAGCAATTAAGCAGACAGTTAACATTTGAGTCTTGTCTCCCTAGATACTTTTATCAGGGAATTTTCATTTTCTTTGACTTTCAAACTTGACCTTTTTTTCATTGACCACATTATGTCAGAAGATTCGACAAAGACCTCTGTACATATCCTGCATTTGATTCTCTGACTGTCACGTACTCCCGGAGCAAATGTTTACTAACTCCTCCACATTCTGCCAGCACAATGACCTACCATCAGTAACTAAAATGCTTAATCCATCATTACCCATCAATGTTGACCCTGCTGGTGTGGTCCTTCTCAATCAATACCATCCTTGAGTTGGTTCTCATTTTTGGTGGTTTATGTGATATTTCAGTCTGGTCCTCAATTCAGTGATTCTACCTTGCTTTTTCATTTTAATCCTTCCCCTCCTTTCTGGAGGGTACAGTCTGCTGCTGACCCCGGCATTTCTCTGACACCTCACTCAAATGGCACCCCGATTCCTCTGAAGTCCGGATCTTAGAATTCAGTAAGTCTCCTCCAGAAGCGGTTGTGAGGGTCTTTAAATGTGCTCATCAGGGGTCCTCTGCAGCCTGTAGGAACCTGAAGATAATATTCATGTACAATGAGTGGCCAGTGATCCTTAAAGGGACCACCACAGGTTGCTTAAAAAGCTTCTAAAAGCTTTCAGTTTTTTTATTGATTGGAATGACAGGCTGCCATTTCTATATTCAAACTCATTTATCTGCCAACCCCTGCCTTCTCCCACCTTGAAGATGCAGGATTATCCATGATACCCTGACCCCTCCTTCAGCTGGCCAATCACCTGCCCCTAACCCAACAGGTGAAGAATGGCACAGCAGCCATTTTAGGTACTGGTAGCATTTAACTTCATGACCCATGGACTGTAATGGCTCACCAAGGTGGCGCAACATAAAACAAAACCAAAATTTCACAGATGCTGGAAGTCCGAAATAAAAAAAAAGGTGGTGCTGGAGAAACTCAGTAGGTCTGTAGAGAAAGAAACAGAGTGCACGTTTCGAATCTGTATGACTCTTCTTCAGAACTAAAAGGAAAATGGAAAATGCCGTGGACTGAGGGGTAGAAGCTGCAAGTGGAACAGATTGCAAGGGTGCTCGGGGAGAAAGACAAAGGTAGTCATCGTGGAGGTAAAGGAGATGTAGAGATGTAAAATAGGTGTTAACGTCAGCTGTGAAAAGGAGAAATGGGATGGCTCGGGGAGAGCAAAGCCAATGAGACACAGTCAGGGAAGGGTGGGAGGATGTAAGAAAATGAAATACAGACGGTGTGCTCTAAACTTGTGGAACTCAGTATTGAGTGCTAGAGGCTGTAAGGTGCCCAAGTTGAAAATGATGCGTTGCTCCTGTATCTAACGTTGAGCCTCACTGGAACACTGTAGCAAACCCAGACACAAATGTAAGCATGGAAAGAGGGGCTTTATCAAGATGGTAAGCAGATGGGAGGTGAGGATAATTCCTACGGACGTGCTATCTCCTTCTCACGGTCGGTCAGGGACAAGCAGCAAACACTAGATTAGCCAGTGATACTCACATCTTTCTTAGGTGTGGCCAGACTGTTCCCCCATTGCCACCCACCCACAGTGAATGTAACAAGGCAAGTGGTTGCTTTGTGACAAGGGAATAGTTTTCTTTCCCTGTGGGTGTACAGCATACCAGGCTGCATTGTACGGATATTCGAGATGTTTTGGAGTCTGCCCTTTAACATAAAACTCATTACACAGTCGACAGCATGAGGGCTGGAGCTGCAAAGACCAAAAAACCAGGGAATCCTACAGCACAGCAGGAGGCTGTTCATCCCATCCTGCCTGTCAAAGAGCTATCTGAGGAAACAATAGAGAAAATAGTAACAGGAGTAGGCCATTCAGCCCTTCGACCCTGCTCCACCATTCAAAATGATTGCAGCTGATCATCATGAAATCCCTAGAACGTTGAAGCAGGCCATTCGGCCATTCGAGTCCACACTGCCCCTCCAAAGAGCATCCCGCCCAGACCTACCCTCCCATTCTATTGCTGCAACCCTGCACATTCCTGAACACTACGGGTAATTTCCCAAGGCCAATCCACCTAACCTGCACATCTTTGGACTATGGGAGGAAACTGGAGCACCCGGAGGAAACCCACGCAGACACAGGGAGAATGTCCAAACTCCACACAGACAGTCACCCAAGGCTGGAATTGAAGCCAGTTCCCTAGTGCTGTGAGGCAGCAGCGCTAACCATGCTGCCCCTATGTAATTCAGTAACTTGCTCCTGTGCTCTTTGACCCATTTAGCCTGAGGAACTATATCTTGCTCTGAATTAGTCCCATTGTCCCGAACCCTGTGTGTTTTTTTTTCCTGTTCAACTTTGGAAAGTTCTAGATGAATTTTCACCCTGTCAGGTTTTGCATTCCACATCATTGTAACTTATTGCATAAAACAACTGGCCAGTTCTGAGGAAGGATCACTGGACATGAAACGTTAACTCTGGTTTTTCTTCACAGATGCTGCCAGACCTGCTGAGCTTTTCCAGCAACTTCTGTTTTTATTTTTGAGATAACAAGGTGTAGAGCTGGATGAACACAGCAGGCCAAGCAGCATCAGAGGAGCAGGAAAGCTGACGTTTTGGGTCTGGACCCTTCTTCAGAAATTTTTGCCCTAATTTACAGCATCCGCAGTTCTTTCGGTACTCATCTGTCCCCTGGCTATTTGCAAGGATAAAAAGTGAAAATTTTATTAATGAGTTTCTGACTATGGCACACGATGGTGCATAGAGGAAGATCTGGGTTTTTGTTTCACAGGGTGTTTATGACTTGGCGATTAACCAAGGATAGGCAGTGTTGATGAGACACCATCATTATGGTAATGTCACTTGCCTAGTAATCCAGAGGTCCAAGATAATGCTATGGGCACGTCGGTTCAAATCCCATTATATCAGCCACAGGAATTTTAGTTCTATTAGTTCATAAATGCTAGAATTGAGAGCTGGACTTGGTAATAGTCAACAAGGCAAATGATAACCTATTTGGCTCACTTATTGACATCCTGTACAGAAGGACACTTACCATCCTTCCCCTGACCAAATCAGTGTCACATCCCATGAAAGAACACAAAAAAAATTCTTCATTAATCTTTGAATTTATCTTTCAAGGCCTCAGTACATTCTAAAGTGCTACACAGCCAATATATAGAGGGCCCTACTCGGAAGGGTGCGACACTGGACCTCCTCTTAGGAAACGAGGTAGGGCAAGTGACTGAAGTGTCCATCGGAGAGCACTTTGGGTCCAATGACCATAACTCTCTTACTTTTAACGTGGTTATGGAAAAAGATAAGACAGGTCAGTATGGTGCTAAACTGGAGCAGGGCCAATTTTCGGGCCATTAGGCAGGATCTAGCAGCAGTCAATTGGGAGAGTCTGCTTGAAGGAAAAGGAATGACTGGCAAATGGGAGGCATTTAAAAGTGTGATTTCAAGAGTCCAGAGCCAGTATGTCCCTGTTAGGGTGAAGGGAAAAGCTGACAGGGTTTAGGAATCACTGGCTGACGAGGGATATTGAGACTCTGGTCAGGAAGAAGAAGAAGGCATACATTGGGTTGAAGCTTTCAGGCTCGAGTAAATCCCTAGATGACTATAAAAAGTGTAGGAACATACATAAGAGTGAAATCAGGAGTGCAAAAAGAGGGTATAAGATGGATCTGGCCGATAAGGTTAAAGATAATCCCAAAGAGGTTCTATAGCTATATTAAGAGTAAAAGGGTAGCTAGGGAGAGAACAGGTCCCCTCAAGGATCAGCATGGCCATCTATGTGTGGAGCCACAGGAGATGTGGGAGACTTTTAATGATAATTACTCCACAGCGTTTACTGAGGAGAGAATCATGGATGCTAATGAAATAAGGGAAACAAGTGGGGATGTTTTGGACTGGATACATATTACCAAAGAGGTGGTCATTGCAGTCTTAGATCGCATTACGGTGGATAGATCCACTGGGCCTGATCAAGTCCATCCTTGGACACTCTGGGAAGCGAGGGAAGAAATTGCAGAGGCCCTTGCAGAGATTTTTGCTTCATCTTTAGCCACTGGTGAAGTTCGGGAAGACTGGAGGGTGGCTAATGTTGTTCCATTGTTTAAGAAAGGTAGCAAAGACAAGACGGGGAACTACAGGCCAGTGAGCCTGACATCAGTGATAGGCAAGTTATTGCAGAGGATACTGAGGGACAGAATCAACCAACATTTTGATAGTCAAGGTCTGATTAGGGATCGTCAGCATGGATTCGTGCGTGGTAAGTTATGTCTGACAAATCTTTGAGTTTTTCAAAGAAGTAACCAAGAGGATAGATGAGGGTAGGGCAGTGGATGTTGTCTATGTAGACTTCAGTAAGGTTTTTGACAGTCCCACACAGCAAGCTAGTCATGCAAGTTAAGTCGCATGGGATCCAGAGAGAGCCAGCTAATTGGGTTCAAAACTGTCTCGATGGTAGGAAGCAAAGGGTGATGGTTGAAGGTTGTTTCTCTGACAGGAGGCCTGTGACTAGTGGTGTGCCACAGGGGTTGGTGCTGGTACTTTTGCTATTCGTTGTTTACATAAATGATCTGGATGTGAATGTACAAGGATTGATCAGTAAGTTTTCGGATGATACCAAATTAGGAGGTATCGTTGATAGCGAGGAAGGTTATCAAAAATTACAGAGCGATCTTGATCAGATGGGGAAGTGGGCTGAGGATTGGCAAACGCAGTTCAATTCAGATAAGTGTGAGGTGTTGCACTTTGGAAAGTCAAACCAATGTGGGATTTTTCAATAAATGGTAAGGTCCTGGGGAGTGTTGTGGAACAGAGAGACCTAGGAGTACAAATACATAGTTTGTTGAAAGTGGTGTCACAGGTAGACAGGGTGGTGAAGAAGGCATTTAACACGCTGGCCTTCATTGGTCGAGGCATTGAGTATAGGAGTTGGGATGTCATGTTACAGTTGTGTAAATTGTTGGTGAGGCCGCACTTGGAGCGTAGTGTATAGTTTTGTTCACCCTATTATAGGAAAGACATAGTTAAACTGGAAAATGAGCAAAGAAGATTTACAAGGATTTTGCCAGGACCAGTAGGCTTGTGTTATAGGGAGAGGTTGGCCAGGATAGGACGCTATACCTTGGAAAGTAGTAGAATAAGGGGTGACCTTTATTGAGGTGTATAAAATCATGAGGGACATAGATAGGATGAATGCATATAGTCTTTTTCCCAGGAATGGGGAACTGAATAGGGTGGCATGGTGGCTTAGTGGTTAGCACTGCTGCCTCACAGCGCCAGGGACCTGGGTTTGATTCCACCCTTAGGGGACCTGTCTGTGTGGAGTTTGCACGTTCTCCCTCTGTCTGTGTGGGTTTCCTCCGGGTGCTCCGGTTTCCTCCCACAGTCCAAAGATGTGCAGTCTAGGTGGACTGGCCGTGCTAAATTGCCCATCGTGTTCAGGGATGCCTAGATTAGGGGGGTTAAAGGGGGATAGGTCTGGGTGGGATGCTCTGAAGGTCAGTGTGGACTTGTTGGGCTGAAGGGCCTCTTTCCACACTATAGGGATTCTGTGATCTATGAAAACTTGAGGGCATAGATTTAAGGTGAGAGGGCAAAGGTTTAGGAAGGACCCGAGGGGCAACCTCTTCACACAGAGTGGTGCATTTATGGAATGGGCTGCCAGAGAAAGTGGTTGAGACAGGTACAATAGCAACATTTAAAAAAACATTTGGATGGGGACATGGATGGGAAGCATTTCGAGGGAAATGAACCAAATGCAGGCAATTGGAACGAGCTGAGTGGGCACCATGGTCAGCATGGGCCAGTTTGGGCTGAAGGGCCTGTTTCCATGCTGTATTAATCTATGTCTTTGCTGTTTTTGACTGTAGATACCTTTGTAATAACGACTGATGTGGTAGCCATATTGCACAAAGAAGCTCCCACAAACAACAATGTAGTAAACAACAAGATAATTCATTCTAAATGTTGGTTCTTGGCCTGGGCATCAAAGGGGAAATCTCCCCTGCTCTTCTTCAAAATAGTTCAGGGAACCTTTTTAGCCTCTCTTGAGAGGTCAGCCTCAGCTTAATGTAAGACAGCCATTCTGTCAATTCCGTGCCCGTTCAGTACCGTGCTAGGGGTGTAAACCAAGATAATGAGCTCAAATCTCTGGAGTGGAATATTTGGACCCACAATGTGAAGACTCCGAGGTGAGAAATTGGTACCAACTGAGGCGAGGATGCCTCCTATAATTTACCAAAATAAATTCCACTCGCTGTGAGCAAAAAAAACTTTGGCATTATCAAGTAATGATATCTCTGGGCTCAAGACCAGGCCAGCTGCCTATGCTGTTCCCATCGCTCTCTGATTCACACTGAGGAGTTAGTTCATTTTCACTTTCCGAAAGAACTTGCAGTGTCCTCCCTGCCAGCTGATAGCAACCTCTGTGAGAACTGCTTGCGTTTGGCTTTAGTGACGCACGTTGGCTGAGTTGTTGATGGATTGATTGCCTCCATCCCTGCGGCAATCTTTGGGCACAAGGATCACCTGCAGCCCAGATTAAATGGATCAGGTCAGTATGTGGCCTGTCTGACTAGTTTGTCTGCATTGCAATGAGTTTGCCCCCTTTCCACTTCAGGCCCTGCTGGCAAAATCCATCAAAGTAATTTGACTGATGTGTCAGAATGTAAGAAATGCCTGTTGGAGTATTTATACATAATGTGTCAGAAGTGTATTTATATGCAGTGTGTCAAGGGAGTATCTGTTTACACTCGCCCTATCAGGGGGTATTTGTTTACAGTCACCCTGCAGGGGAGGATATACAAATTCAAAGATAGTAGGAACTGCCAATGCTGGAGAAT
>NW_025971407.1:0-10714 GCF_021869965.1 Rhincodon typus | reverse complement strand
TATCTCTAATAAATACTTTGCATCAGTTCTCACAGTAGGAGACATTACTAGCATTCGAAGGGTACTAAATAATCAAGTGGCAAAAGGGGGAGAAGAAATAAACCCAATAACCATCATTAGTGAAAAAATACTAGGGAAAACAATGGGGCTAAAGACCGATAAGTTCTCTGGACCTGATTGGATGCATCCTGGGCAATTAAAAGTAATAGTTACAAAGATAATGGATGCACTAGTTGTAATTTTCCAGGGCTTCTTAGATTCTAAAAGAGTCCTAGAAGATTGAAAAACTGCCCATGTAACACCTTCATTTAAAAAGATAGGGAGAGAAAAGCAGGTAAATATAGCCAGTTAGCTTAGAAATGCATAATATTCATAAATGGGAAATCATGCCTGACAAAGTTATTAGAAGTTTTGAGGTGGTAACAAGAAGGATAGACAGAGGAGAAGACATGGATGTAACTTATTTGGATTTTCAGAAGGCTTTTGATAGGGTACCACACATTAGGCTACTTAGTATGAGAAGAGCCCATGTTATTGGATGTAATATATTAGTATGGATAGAGGACTGGCTAACTAATAGAAGACATGGAGGTGGAATAAGGGGGTATTTCAGGATGGTAAACTATAACTGGTGGAGTGCCATAGGGATCAGTGTGCCGGGGTTACAATTATGTACAACATACATTGATGACTTGGATGAACAAAGTGGATGTATTGTCATCAGGTTTGTGGATGATACAAAATAAGTGGGGAAAGCATATGGTGAGCACAACATGATGACTCTGTGTAAAGACAGGTTAACTGAGTAGGCAAAGACTTTCTAGTTAGAATATAATATGAGAAAATATTAAGTTATACATTGTGGCAGGAAGAATCAAAGAGCTGAATATTATTTACATGGAGAAAGACTGAAAAAAGCTACAGCACTGAGGGATGTGGCAATCCTTGTGCACAAACAGCTAGCATATAAATTCAGCATCTATTAGAGAAGACAAATAGAACGTTGGCCTTTACTTAAAAAGATGTGGACTTTAAAAGTAGGGAAGTCTTGCTAAAATAATACAAGGGACTATTTTGATCCTACCTAGAACACCGGAACTCTCACATATCCTGGATGTCCTGGTCAGGGGAAACATCATCCCTGTATCCAGTACATCTAGCCTTGTCACAACCTCTGTCTAAATAAGACAATGTTTATGTAGATGTAGATGATAGCAATGCTGTTGTTGTAGATGATAGCAATATCTACAAGTTACATCAGCCTGTTCTACATAATAACTAGGACGATCAGGAAACAATGATGACTGAACCATTGGGATCTTGAGTTATACTTTGTTTTTCCTCACCCATGACATTATCAGATTGGTTAGAGCTTATTGAGGTCTTCAACACCAGACCTTTCACAACCATTACTTTATTTAACAGTAATTTGAGCGTGTAATCTAGGTTGAGTGAGCTGTCAACTTTTGAAGGTGTTGTCTTTTGGATGAAAGGTTAAGCTTACCCTCTCTGGTAGGTGTGAAGATCCTATAGCATTATTGGAGGGAAGGAATCATTTTCTTGGTGTTCTTGCTCATATTTATCCCTCAACTGATGCTATTAAAATTGATTATTTGATAAATTATCCCATGTGTGAGGTCAAGCCAAGCACAAATCAGCTGCCACATTTGCTAAGTTATGTAAATAGCTGCACTCATAAATCAATCTTTTTTTCAAGTTAAGCATGCAGCTACCAAACTTCAATTAAACTTAATTTGCCAGATCAAAAATGAAGGAGAGCCAATTCTAATATTTACATAACTGAACAAGAGTGAGATTTTATTAGCTGAAGAAAATTAAAATGTGACAACAAACACACACATAAAACACGGATAATGAGCATACAAAGAAATGAGATTGAAGTGGGGGCCTCTGGATAGGAATACAAAGTTAAAGGTAGTTGCAGTTTAGTTATTTTTAATCATTCAGTTGCAAGAGTCCAATTTGAGTCCTACTACATAACTGCTGTCTTGTTTGCTCCAGAATGGTGAGGATACAGATATCCTGGAGCTATCAGTTACTGCTGTTTAAATTGTTTTTCATCATCTACCGTCTAAAATTGAAGGTAGGAGAGAAAGCTTTCCAGCTCTTCACAAATCCATTTTTCCCTGTCTCCTATCTGCTCAGAAGCAGCTGTTGATAAAGATCCATTTGTACATTCCTGAGTCTGTACATTATTTTTCAAACTGAATACTCTGCAGACAAACTGTCATCTCAATGTGCAATTTTCAGAAAGGTGTGAATCAACTTGGAGATTCTGATCTGTGTCTAAGTGTCCTTAGGATGATGTTAATTTTGGCTCAGACTGATCTGAGTTTAGTGATGGGCCCATGAGCTTAGCTCAGCATAGTCAGGGAATTACAGCTGGAATTTTAGGCCAGTAGTTGTTCTTTTTAACCTCATTTTTAGTCCATTAAGTTTTTAGGTATTAAAGCCAAAGGACAAAGGTTGAATATTGATAGTCCATTTTCACTACATTGGAACATCTCGCCACCACAAAGATCAGAAAGTGAACAATATTTCTCTGTGTTGTAAATCGTCATCTGAGGTTTGATTCTTATAGGGTTCTTGCATCCTTCTCTTCAGGCCTTTTATCAGCACAATGGAATTTAATCTGCTTCCAGCGGAAAACTTTTATTTTCCTAGGCAAAGGTTTGAGAGCACGTAATGTTTTGGAAAAAGCTGTTTTTTTTCGCTGGCTGTGTAAAACAGTCAGTGGTTACCAGTCCTTTGGAAACAAACTCTTGACAGCTATCCTGGTCAAATAGTCATGTCTGAGCAAACTTTGACTACCTTTAATGCCACAGACAATGGCCTTGCAGCTCTGACCTTAGCTGTTGTCTCTATCATAGTCCTCAGTTCCTAGCTTTAGTTATTTTGCTAACTATTTTACAATTCCTGTTTTCTAGCTTCCTGGTGTGGTTCCCTGATATGACAATGTTTATGGAATCACCCATAATATAAGAAACTGGGTGTGGATATTTGATATTGGAGAATCCAAAAGACACTTTTTGCAACTAACATTTATGTACAAACATTAAATTCCTCAGGCATATAAGTGTCTGAGCTATTATTTTATAAGAGTGACAGATTGGCACTCGAGTGTCATGTTTCAAGTTATCTGAGGAAAGATGGAGCTTGAGACTTTTATACCTTTGAGTCATATGATAAAATGAAAATATCACAAATATGTCTCTTAAGGGTATACTGACACACTGACCATGAAACATAACACACAACGTTCAGGCAGAAGTCCATCTCAAAGTGCTTGGCTGTTACTTTTAATTCTTCCAAGGATAAGGGTTTTAGATTTCTATAAGTTACTTAGTTCTGTCTTCGAAAGAGTATTAACATCAAACATTAGACAACTTAGCACTTTTACTCTTAGACAATCAAGAAAACCAATTCACACATTTTTAAAACAGCTTTTCAAGGAACAATTTGTTTCCCACTTTCATTTATTAGTGGGTTCAAATCCTGGATGAGCCACCATTGATCTATGTATCAGTGTCCTTTTATAATAATACTAACTTTGACTCAGATTGACCTATGTTTACTGAGGGTTCCATGAGCTTGGCTTGAATGAGTCAGATGATCACAGCAGCCATTTTAGGTTGATGTGTGTCCTTTTAAAGTCTATTTTTAATATCTGATAGCATTACTGTATCAAACTGAAATGATGGAAGTTACATATTGATTGTCCATTTTCACTGTGATTACAGCATTAGTTATTGTTTGTTGTCTCGAGCAAGGAAGATCAGGGACAGGCAAAAATTATCAGCAAAGCCATGATATTTGTTGATGTTTTTGAATCTTGTTGCTGTAAGGATTAAGAGGCAAAAATTACCATGTATCCTGGGGTTGGGAGACAAAAATAAAGAGTGATGGAGTTCAGGGTGGAATTCAGCAATAGAAATAGTGGTTTCTGACCAAGGTCATTGAATTTGCCCCTTATTCTCATTTATTTGACCAACTCACTGCAATAACAGGAATCTATTTCAATGATATCACAAATACACAGACCATATACAAATTCTGTTTCAATCATACCATTCCCACTCAGACATTTGTGGAATTTCCATTATTTTCAGTGGGAATTCACGGCATGTTTTCTTTATCACTGATTTGGATGTTAAGATAAACAGAATTCTTTGGAATGCTGTCTGTATTAATCTGGTTTTCATTTACCATTTGCTCAGGAGTGATGAGATCAGGAGTGAAATATTTCAGTGCAAACCATTCTTATTCAATCATAGCTTATTTGGAAATTCAAATCTGGTGTTAGTGAATTCACAAAACAACTCATTTGAAGATATGAAATGTATAAAACCATAATAAATGTTGGATATGTCAGGATCCAGAATAAGAAGGAAATCCCATAGATGAGGTGTTCATTATATGTACAATATTTCCTATCACTTATTGTGATAAGGTCTGTCACTGTAACTCATAAAGCCCTATTATCCCCATTGTCATAAACCACAGCTGCATGAAACACTACTTTCTTATTGTTTCTTTATCATATAGAAAACACGTAAACCTTCATTTACAACATATCCTTGCCACTTAAGAACTTATTGAGATACTTTTCAAAAGATAATGCTAAGTTTCATTTCATTGTTTGATAACAAATGAAGAAAGCTCAAAGTGTAAGATGCATTAACTATTCTTAACAACAGGAATGAAAATTTGTGTGGCATTTCATTAAGGGTCATCTTTTTCTTAAGTTCCTATGCTCGAAAAGAAAATGAGCAGAAAGACGTGCAGAAAGATTGTCATTGTGCAGCAGGGACAGCTTGAAAGTTAAATATAAAATATAAAGGAGCAGTTCATGCTAATTGTATTTTTTTCTGTTCTGAGCTTTGTGTGTCTTTGGACAACATTACGAGCAGCATTTGGTCAGAGCCCTGCACTGCTTCCTTTGGGGAAGGGTCCCCACATTTAGGATTGGTCAGGTACTGAACTGGGCAGTGCCAAGGCCTCTCCAAGATCAAGGATTCTCAGGGTGAACTTTAGAGCTGCTGACAGTTCCTCATTGATTGACAGTGCCACCAGGGAGGCATTGAGACCTAGACTCACCAGATAAGCAGGCGTAGATAAAATGGAAGGGAGGAGTGGGGAGAAGATTCAGCTGCAAGGGCAGATGAGTGCTGTCAATGATTCCTCTACCAAAACCAAGTCCTGAGTAGGACACTCCTTGGAAGTCTACCACGTTTTAGGCTTCCTGTCTGGCATGTCCCATGCTGGGAGAACACCGGTGGTGACAGGATGATGTCCTTAAGTGGACCATTAATGTCTGCTTAAGGACCTCAGTTCCTCAGTTGTTGGTGAAGTGGAAAGTCTATGGAGCTTCTCACTGTTGATTTATTTGAAGCAGTGGCAGAAAGATTTGGGGTCCTCCACCCACTTGCCTGATTAAAAGCCCCACAACAAACTCACCATGAGGAAGGTACTAATTCTGCCCAACCTGAATAAATTACTAATGATTTAGTTAAATTAAGCTGGAAACACAAGGGGAGTTTTAATTCAGCTAAAATTGAGTTACTTACAGAATAAACATTGATGCACTTACAAAGAAAAGGATATAAAATATAGGGCATACTGATTCTGGAAATTGTTTTTAGCAAAAACCTGGCTTGCCCCTACACTAATGGCAATGCTATCGCAATGTTGAATAAAGTTTGTGTAATCGTGTTGAGTAAATCATTAATATCGACTCTGCTGCCAACACTAGGATTTATCATGCAAAGAGAAGATGCTGGAAATTGTTCTGTGAGCATGAGGGATAATCAAATTCACTTCAGGAGTAAATCTGCCTAATTGTTGAGATTCAATGTGCATTGCCTGGAATTTAACCTATATTTTCTGGCTTTGGGCTGTTTGGTTTTCTGTGTATTTGCAAAAATTTTCTTTTAAATTCAGATTTCCAGTATTCATGAGCTGCACTTTACCAAAAATTCAGCTTAGTTTCAGTTTCAGGGAGTTTCATAGAGGATTTCGCTCTGTGAGCCCTAGTGAGTTTTATCATGCAATTCTCTGCTACTCACCTCATTACATATGGGGTCGAGTCATGCTCGCCCTACTGTGTACATGCCAGCAGCGAAATGCCTGCCCACTACTGGGAAGAATTGTCCTGGAGATGGCAGACAGATGCAGGTTGGCACCTGACTCTCTGACTGGGATTAGGAGGTCCTAGTGGATAGGATAGTGCAGAGTAGAGCCATCACCTTTCATCTGAAGTGCCGGAGTGTACCACTCTACCAGCCTGGTCTGACATTGTTGCCCGGGTCTGTGCCAGTCCGTAAACTGGAAGAACACCCCAGCACTGCAGGAAGAAGGTGAATGACCTCTGCACTCTGCAAATTGCCACCGTCTTCTCTCTGCTACCCTCATCAAAGCAATATCTTTTGGACAGAAATAAGGATAGATAAAGGTCATCAAAAATATGAGGAAATATGTAGAAAGTGCATGTGAAGCTCTGGAACAAATGGAGGGGAGGACAAAAACACCTACTGAGCGATGCAGGAACTCTGCAAATGGGAATCATCTGGACCAGATGGACTACACCCCAGAGTTCTAAAGGAGATAGCTGAAGAGATAGTGGAAGCATTAGCGGTGACCTTTCAGGAATTGGTAGAGTCAGGGAGGGTCCGAGAGGACTGGAAAATCGCTAACGTGACACCCCTGTTTAAAAAGGGAGTAGGGCATAAGACGGAAAATTACAGGCTGATTAGCCTAATCTCGGGTGTGGGTAAGATTTTGGAGTCCATTGTAAAGAATGAGATTTCTGAATATTTGGATGTGTATAGTAAAATAGGGCAAAGTCAGCATGGTTTCATCAAGGGGAGGTCATGCCTGACAAATCTGCTAGAATTCTTTGAGGAAGTAATGAGAAGGGTAGACCAAGGAGAGCCAATGGATGTTATCTACCTGGACTTCATGAAGGCCTTTGATAAGGTGCCACACAGGGGGCTGCTGAGTAAGATAAGGGCCCATGGTGTTAGAGGCAGGGTGCTAGCATGGATAGAAGATTGGCTGGCTGGCAGAAAGCAGAAAGTCGGGATAAAGGGGTCTTTCTCAGAATGGCAGACGGTGACAAGTGGTGTTCTGCAAGGGTCAGTGTTGGGACCACAACTTTTCACTTTATACATTAATGATCTAGATGAAGGAACTGTGGGAATTCTGGCTAAGTTTGCAGCTGACGCAAAGATAGGTGGAGGGACAGGTGGTATTGAGGAGGTAGGGAGGCTGCAGAAGGATTTGGACAGGTTAGGAGAGTGGGCAAAGAAGTGGCAGATGGAGTGCAGTGTGGGAAAGTGTGAGGTTATACAAATTGGTAAGAAAAACAAAAGTATAGACTATTTTCTAAATGGAGAGAAAATTCAGAAGTCTGAAGTGCAAAGAGATTTGGGAGTTCTAGCCCAGGATTCTCTCAAGGTAAACTTGCAGGTTGAGTCAGTAGTCAGGAAGGTAAATGCAATGTTGGCAATTATTTTGAGAGGGCTTGAATGTAAAAGCAGAGATGTACTACTGGGGCTTTATAAGGCTCTGGTCAGGCCACATTTGGAGTATTGTGTGCAGTTTTGGGTCCCATATCTCAGGAAGGATGTACTGACCTTGGAGCGGGTTCAGAGGAGGTTCATGAGAATGGTCCCAGGAATGGAAAGCTTAATATATGAGGAACGTTTGAGGACTCTGGGACTATACTCATTGGAGTTTAGAAGGATGAGGGGGGATCTAATTGAAACATACAGAATACTGAATGGCCTGGACAGAGTGGATGTTGGGAAGATGCTTCCATTGGTAGGAGAGTCTAGGACCCGAGAGCATAGCCTTAGAGTAAAGGGAAGACCTTTTAGAAGGGAGATAAGGTGAAACTTCTTCAGCCAGAGAGTGGAGAATCTGTGGAATTCACTGCCATAGAAGCCTGCGGAGGCCAGGTCATTGAGTATATTTAAGACTGAGATAGATAGGTTCTTGATTATCAAGGGGATCAAGGGTTATGGGGAGAAAGCAGGAGAATGGGGTTGAGGAACTGATCAGCCATGATCGATGGGCCAAATGGCCTAATTTCTGCTCCTATGACTTATGGTCTTATGGACTTATGGAATTGCTTCCATAATCAGCAACTTGATCTTCGGTACCCTGTGGACTATTTATGCAACATGCATGTGACTTCTGAATTTTTAAATTAATGATTAAAGATTATTTAGATAAATGGAACTTTAGACTGATGCAATTGATGGTTTTGTTTTGTATTGCAATGTGGTGTGCCTGTGTTCAAAATCCACAGTGCTGGTGATGTCATTTTGTTGTTAAAGTGATACAAAAATGTTTCCATTTATTGAGATTATAGTTGGATAGGCTTATTCATTTCTAGATCAGTAAGTTGTTTATGCATGCGGGCAAATGGTCTTTGAAAGCATATAACTGTTTGGAAGAAGTTCCCATAGTTACAACTTGATAGGTGGTTTACAAGATTGATGCGGTAAGGGTGAGGATTTGCCCCAATATCCAAAATATGCCTCAATGCCGTGTCCTAAATGAATAATCTTAATTGGATACAAGCATGCAAACAGAAATCTTATTCTCAAGAATGATCAGAAGGTTTCTACTAGTACAATGTATGATTAGTCAATTTATTCAGTTACAAAAAGTTCACATGACCAGCTGTTTCGTTCACAATTAGATTTTTCACCTTTTTCCCTGATCCCATCTTTTTTTAATCTCATTGTTAAATGATATTGTCTATTTCTCTATTTGATCTCATTTCCTTTTGATTAGAAATTTCCCACAACCCTCTATCTCACAGACAAATGCCTCTCGAGTTTTAGCAGCTTACATTTTACACCAAGTATCCCATGATTCCTCAAGGCAGACTGATAGAGAAGGTACAGTCGCACGGGGTTAGAGGTGAGCTTCCAAGGTGGATAAAAAACTGGCTCGGTCATAGAAGGCAGACGGTAGCAGTGGAATTTCTGAATGGAGGGCTAGTGGCTAGCGGCATTCCTTAGGGATCAGTTTTGGGATCTTTGCTATTTGTAAAATATATAAATGATTTGGATGAAAATATAACTAGTTTGATTAGTAAGTTTGCAGATGACAGAGAGGTTAGTGGAATTGTAGATAGCGATGAGGACTGCCAGAGGATACAGCAGGATATAGATTGGTTGGTGACTTGGGCAGAGAGATGGCAGATGGAATTTAATCTGGAAAAGTGTGAGATAATGCATTTCAGAAGGTCTAATCCAGATGGAAAATATACAGTAAATGGCAGAACCCTTAAGAGTACTGATAGGCAGAGGGATCTGAGTGTACAGGTACACAGGTCACTGAAAGTGGAGAAGGTCATCAACAAGACATATGACATGCTTGCCTTCATTGGCTGGGACATTGAGTTTAAAAATTGGCAGGTAATGTTGCAGCTTTATAGAACCTTAGTTAGGCTGCATTTGGAATATTGTGTTCAATTCTGGTCGCTGCACTACCAGAAGGATGTGGTGGCTTTGGAGAGGGTACAGAAAAGATTTACCCGGATGTTGCCTGGTATGGAGGACAATAGCTATGAGGAGAGGTTGGAGAAACTTGGGTTGTTCTCACTGGAATGATGGAGGTTGAGGGACATCCTGATAGAGGTCTACAAGATTATGAAGGGCATGGACAGAGTGGACAGTCAGAAGCTTTTTCCCAGGGTGGAAGAGTCAGTTATTCGGCAGCATAGGTTTAAGGTGTGAGGGGCAAGCTTTAAAGGTGATGTATGAGGCAGGAGTTTTACACAGAGGGTGGTGGGTGCCTGGAATTCGTTGCCAGGGGAGGTAGTGGAAGCAGATACAATAGTGACTTTTAATAGTGACAAATGCCTGAATAGGATGGGAATAGAGGAATACAGTCCCTGGAAGGGGAGAGGGCTCTAGTTGTGACGGACAGCATGTCGGTGCAGGCTTGGAGGGCTGAAGGGCATGTTCCTGTGCTGTAATTTTCTTTATTCTTTGTTTTTTGATTCCCATTCATCAGTCTCCCCTTGCAATGTCATTTGGGTACAAATGTAATTACTACTCAACCTGTGTAACTATATAAAGCGACATTTTTGCTTATTAAAATAGGATTTGAAGGACTTTTGATGGAAACACAGAGATTAAAAGAAATATATTGAAAGGTCCTCACTTGTCCAGCTGGCTTAATGAGTAAACATACAATATGATGTGGTATCAAACCAAGCATCCCCAGTTTCGGTCCCTAAACTATGCTACTAGCTGATGTGGACCAGGATGGTGATTGAGGTATTACAATTGACTTTGACGCCCTTAAGCTTGAGAATAGTCAAAAAACAACCAGCATTTCCGCTCAATGATATTGATCTCAGGATGGAATGTGCTCCCGTGAGTATCAAGGCCAGGTTCAGTTGTGGTGACAGTTCAGTTGAATTGTCTGTTGACATTCACTGTCAAGATAACGTTCATCCGAAGAATAGTTTCTTATGCAAACTATGAAAAATTGACAGTCCTGGATCTGGATGCCTGCATGATTTCTGAAGAGAAAACTGAGAAGAATCAGTCCATCTACCATAATGAGATTCTTTTACAATACAGATTTATCCCTGTGGCTGTCATATATAAGTAATGAATACTTGAGTAGTTTGTGAGAGATAGTAGGAACTGCAGATGCTGGAGAATCT
>NW_025971406.1:4513-10714 GCF_021869965.1 Rhincodon typus | reverse complement strand
CGGGTGGCATCGTTGTGGCACTGCAGGAGGCCCAGGATGGACATGTCGTCTGAGGAATGGGAGGGGGAGTTGAAATGGTTCGCGACTGGGAGGTGCAGTTGTTTGTTGCATCATCTAGCTTTGTTGCTACTTGTATAGGTTGAATACTTCACTTCATGTTGCCTTGTTTTCTTTCGAGCAGAAAAGGCTGAAGGGGTTCATGATCGAGGTCTATATGATTATGACAGGGTTGCTCAGGAGGGTTATGGATATGGTGAGTAGGGAAGCAGCTGTTTCCCCTGATTGAGGGTCAATCACACAGGGGCTCAGTTTTACTCTATAAAAACCGAAAAAACTGCAGATGCTGTAAATCAGGAACAAGAACAAAGTTGCTGGAAAAGCTCAGCAGGTCTGACAGCACCTGTGAAGGAAAAAAAAGTTAACGTTTTGGGTTCAGTGATCCTTCCTCAGAAACGTTAACTCTTTTTTCCTTCACAGATGCTGCCAGACCTGCTGAGCTTTTCCAGCAACTTTGTTTTTGTTCAGTTTTATTCTAAGTGGAACAACATTCAGAGGGAATTTGAGAAAAGAACTTTTCCACTAAGAGGATGGTGGGAATCTAGAATGCACTGCCTGGGAAAGTAGTGGAGGTCAGAAACTGCACAACTTTTAAAAAAATATTTGGATGAGCATTAAAATACCATAACATTCAAGGCTATGGGATAAGTGCAGGAAATTTGGGATTAACACACCTTTAGTGTAGTTATTGTTAGTGGAAACTCAATGGGCCAAAGGGCCTTTTCTGTGCTGTATAACCCTATGCCCTTTCCAATCTGTTACATAGAAATATTTATCAGTGACTGTACAATTTAGCCCTTCTTATTTTTTATATTGCAAAAATATATTTTTATGAATATAAAGACTTATGAATACAGTTTCTGAAGTAGTTCTGTAGTCTTTGCACAAGAACAAACATTGGAATTTGCCATTCTCTGCAGTTCCAAAATAAAACCTAAGGCATTTTTTATTTATACAGGATAATATTTACATACATTGAGGCACCAAGAGGGTCTGATAATTGAATGGATTCCCACCGTATTTCAGGAGACAGACCTCAGAGAGTGGTCTTTTCCTACTGCACCTTGGCGGTAGCTACCCCAAGCTTTAGTCCGTCCCTCAGCACATCATCATGGGCCTTGGAATTTAGCCCTTATTATTTACCGGCAGACTCATAGGATCTGCGGTCATTAAAGGGGACAAGGGCTTCTTTGATTCGGCGTGAGTGAGAGAAAGGGCCTTTCATTTAGTAACTGTCACTGCACAGGTGCATTTGTATGATGGCAGAACTGCATATGGTAACAGGCTGTTATCTGTGAAAGTTAGATGTGACAGCATTGAGCAATATTCTGGTCTGGAGTACTGACAGAGTGCAGTATTGACCAAAAAGGAGGGTGTAGTTGCATGATTTAGAAAGATACTTGGAGGGATGAGTGGAAATTATCATCGATTAGAAACAGGAAAGAGATGGGATTTCCTGGTGTGGCAACATGAGTAGGGAGGTCACATTCACATCTGTCTTTGAGTATCAGTAAGTTTTGCTTTCTACTTTTATCTCTCTCCTGTGGGATGGGGCACTGAGTAGGGTAGATAAATCTCATGCTATTGACATATACTTCACTTCAACTAAGCTGAGATCAATATTCCAGTGATTTAAGTAACTAAGGCTGAAGAGAACGCTTTGAACTAATTTTGAAGGGTGGGAGAGGCGAAATGTAAACTCACAAAACAAGAAGACATGGCTGAATTACTGGGCAGCTCTTTGCACGGGGAATAAACACAAAAGAAAAACTGCAAAAAGGATCAAAAGGTGAAATAATGGTAAAAGGGTAAGATTAATGGCTCTTTACGTGAAGGTACAAATTAAACACACAAATACAGGTTAATAGGTAAGATCTTGTAGCTATTTCAGAGACATGTTTACAAAGAGATCAAATCTGGAAACTAAATATTCATGACTGTGACACTTTCCAAAAGGACAGGAAGGGTGAAGTAGTATTGTTGGTATGAGATGGAATAAGTATGATGGCTAAAAATGATCTTGAATCAGAAGCTGGAGAATCAATATGGATAGAAATATAAAATTGAAAAAAGGTAATCTGAAGGTCCCCTAACATTAGTTGTATGGTGGGACAGAGAATAAACCAGGAGACAAGGTCTTGTAACAAAGACAATACATTAATCATGAGTGACTTTAATCTTCACGTCGATTGTGGCAGGCGAGACCATAAGGAAGAATTTGGAGTGCATTTGTGACAATTTCCTACAAGAATATGTTGTGTATATAAGCAGGGATCAGGTTATTTCAGATTTGGTGATGTGTAATAAGGCAGGTTTAATAAATTGTCAGAGTAGAAGATCCCTTTGGAAACAGTCACTGAAACATGCTAGAATTTAGCATTCGGTTTGAGGGAGGAAAATTGGATCAGAAACAACTCTGCTAAGCTTAAAAAGGTAAATACAAAGGAATGAGGGCAAAGCTGGCTGGCATTGACTGGAGAAGGAATTTAGCAATGACAACTAAGGAACAAAGGCAGATGTTGAAGAAATTATAGTTAATCAGGGAAATTAAGGATGCTAACAGAGTAAAAGTAGTATGAAAGATTAGTGGTAAGCTAGAGGATTGGGAAAGTTTTAAAAACCAACAAGGCTGACCAAAATAATAATAGATGATGAAAATAAACTTTCAGGCTAAACTTACAAGTAATATCAAGACAAACAGCAAGAGTTTCTTCAAATATATAAAATGAGAAGCACTAAAGTGAAAACAGGCCTCTTGGAGTATGAGGCCAGTGAAATATAAATGGGGAACCATGAAATGGCAGTTGAATAAATACTTTCATCAGTCTTCCCAATAAAAGACACTGATAGCATTTCAAAATTACTAAATATTCAAGGGGCAAAAGGAGAGGAAATAAATACAATAACTGTCACCCAGAGAAAACACGCTAGGGTAACTAATGGAGCTAAAGGCAGATAAGTCACCTGGACAAGATGGGACGAATCCTAGGATATTAATGAAAGAAATATTGAGTGCATTGGCAGTAATCTTTAGATCCTGGAAAAGTCTATCAAGATTGGAAAAATGCTAATGTAACAACTTTATTTAAAAAGCATGTAACCAAGGGCCAGTTAGCTTAAAGTCTGTTATTGGGAAAACGTAACAGGCATTTATAAAGCATGTAATAGCACAGCATTTAGAATGCACATGATCAAACAAAATCAGCATGGCTTCATGAAGGGGAATTCTTTGAGGCAACAAGCAGGATAAGTAGGAAGCAGTTCATATATTTTCAGAAGGTGTTTGATAAGGAAAGTGAATGTCTTATAGTCAAGTTTGTGGAGGACAAAAATAGGCAAGCGGTGAGGAGGATGACAGTCTGCAGAGAGACACCGTCAGGTTACACGAGTGGGCAAGAACTTGGCAGGACTATAATGTGGGAAAAGGTGAGGTTATGCATTTTTGCCGGAGGAATATAGCAGCTGAAAGTTATTTGAATGGAGAAAGACTGCAAAAAGCTACAAACGAGGGGGATTTGGGAGTCCTTGTCAAATGAATCACAATAATCAATCATCCAAGTTCAGCAGGTAATAGAGAACACAAATGGTCTTTATTGCAAATGAAATGGAGAATAAACGTGAGGAATTTTTTTCCAAAAACTCTACAGGGTATTCATCAGACCACAGCTGGAATATTGTGAACATTACATCCACTGCTGCTTCTTTATCCTACTTTTACCCCCATGAATTCCCCTTCACAACGCCATGGTGATTTTGTTCAATCATATGCATTTCTAACTGCTCTACTATTAAATGCTTTATAATATACTGCAACATATTCCCAATAACAGACTTTTAGCTAACTGGCATACAGTTACATGCTTTTAGGGCTACTTAACTAAGTAAAGTTGTATGGGCATTGGGACCCGTGAAGTGAATGTTCTCTGGGCTGATACCAGGTATGGAGGGGCTGTCTTATGAGCACAAGTAAATTGGAATTTAGAAGAATGAGAAATAACCTTACTGGAACATAAAAATTTTTAGGGGATTCAATAGGATAGATGCAAAAAAATTTGCTTCCTCTTGTGGGATGGTCTAGGACCAGAAGTATTAATCTCAGAATAAGGGGTCTTCGGTGTTGTGCACCTGTGTAATTCTTTACCACAGAGGACTATTGAGGTCTGGGCATCAAGTATATTCATGGCTGAGATAGGCAGGGTTTAAATCAATTAGAGCATGAATGGCTGTGGTGAAAAGGGAAGCAAGTGGAATTGAGGATTATCAGATCATCCATGATCTCACTGAAGTGCAGAACAGACTTGATTGGCCTACTTCTGCTCCTATGTCTTATCTTCTAATCAGCTCCCAGAAAGGTACTGGCTGGGGTGGCAGGACGGTATGGGCCACTGGAATTTTTTTGCACTGTTATAAAGGTGTCAACATTATTAGGGGTAACCTGTACTGAGTTATCACTGGAAAGAGTAAAGGGAGCAGGTTGAGCCAAATAAGTTTAGTAGCCCTGGAGAGAAATGTGTCCACTACATTGGGCTTGCAACTGAGACAAGAATTAAGTTTAAACTTTATACAGGAAGTATTTCACAAACAAAGGTTAAATTCTTGACAATTTTCATTACATCAATGCTGTACATTAAGAAACATTTCAGTGGCATCCCAAGTCTGGGGGCATTCAAAAGTGCAAAAAGATTTTTGCTTCTGACATGAAATCCCCTGCTGCGTTTTGCTTTCAGTTCTGGAGTATAATGACAAGTTCAAATATACATACATCTGTAGAACTCTTGAACAGCATGAGTAACGAGGCCAGGAAATTCAAGTTCCAAGTTGATCAAAAAACAGGATACCATGAATTGAACAGCATACATTAATTACTCAAAAGTCGTGCGAATAACTTCCAAACTATATACCAACTTGATCAGAACAATTATACTTCAGCAATCACTAGCCTTAGATGTGTTGTTGTACAGGCATCAAAAAGCAAGTTGTTTTCTGGTGAAGTGTTGATTATTGGACAATACATTTGTATATAATTCAGTTGCCATTTTTAAAAGTCATTTTATTACTGCAGAAATCTGGATTCTGTACTGGTTATGTTAGAAATTAACTGCAATGTGAACATTTAAATTTCTCTGCATTACAAGCTGTAATGCAAAACTGTGGTAATATGTTAGCACTGTTGTCAGAATGGCATAATTACAGTGGGACTAATTTGCATGGCAGTTTCTATTCTAAATGTTGACTTGGGAAAATTATAAAGCCAGAAGTTGACAAATGTGACAAATAACATTTTGCAGACAGGAAGTGTGTGCAGACACATAGTTAATATATTAAAGATATAATTGATAGTTTATTTTTGTACATCGATAATTCATCACACATTGCATAGATTAAACTCCACACAATATGAAACTGCGCAACATGGCAATAGCGTTTTATGTTCTCCCTGTAATTCCTACAGAATAAAACAACTTATTATAGGTTTTAAACTGCAAAAATCAAAGAACTATTTTTATCCAAGACATAGCAAACTCTAGATAATTTACATCTGTTGATGCCTTCTTCTCATGCGGCTCAATCGAATGAACTTCTGAGATCTTAAAAGCTAAAAATTTTGTACAAATTAATTGTTAAAAATAAACACATCTTTAATGATTTCCTGAATATTTTTCATGCAATTACTTTGCAACAATTACTAGTCCTTTCAGTAACTTTATTTTGGGAAATATATACCTTGGGTCGATTCATCAATTGGGTTACATTCTTTGCATTGGTGCAAAACAGATGAGTGAGTTTGGTTGCCTGTTTAATGTCTTCCCTGTAATTGTTTTCATTACAGACTTGCATTTAACCATTTTACACTTGCAAAGTAATGACTTACCCTACTAGTTTGAGTACAACCCACACATTCTCAAAACGTCCCCTCACTTTTACTATCTATTCACAGGTGTTTTGTATTTTCATCATTAGGTTTAATCTTCGGCTTGTTGACGAGATAGTTTTTACACATTTTCACCTTCATTATGGATAGTAGGAACTGCAGATGCTGGAGAATCCGAGACAACAAGGTGCAGGGCTGGATGAACACAGCAGGCCAAGCAGCATCATAGGAGCAGAGAGGCTGACGTTTCAGGCCTAGACCCTTCATCAGAT
>NW_025971406.1:0-3861 GCF_021869965.1 Rhincodon typus | reverse complement strand
TCTGATGAAGGGTCTAGGCCTGAAACGTCAGCCTCTCTGCTCCTATGATGCTGCTTGGCCTGCTGTGTTCATCCATCCCTGCACCTTGTTGTCTTGGATTCACCTTCATTATGCTGTGTTCATAGTAAACATACCTCAGGGTCTCCATCTTAATTCTGATTCTTTTGACTGGTTCCTTAAATTTTGCTCAGAGGATTCCTTTCAGTTGTTTCCTTTTCATTTATAATTATTTTTATTTGGTGCATTCCCTTTTATTTTACTTCAGCTGCCCTGCATTTGTTCAGGTTCAGAACTTGCAAATGCAGTGCTGAAGTGCTTCCTTATGAAGTTTGACCTTGAGTGCATAGATATCCAAAATACTAAAAATAGCCAGTGTGATTTTGGATAAGTTTTAAAATTCAGAAATTTGAGATATTTGGGAGTCAAGTGCATAATCATGAGACGGCCAATTAAGAGGCGATGGATTAGGTATGGTTGTTCTGCAATTGATTGATGCGTTGAACACCTTTAAGAAAGGATGCATGGCATGTGGGATAGATGTACACGCCTGGAATTCACGAGCATAAACCAGGCAAGTATAAAACTAAATGGACCAATAAAGAGAAAAGAAGTAAAATCCCAAAGGAAGCAAATGAAAGGTGTTTAATGGGATTAGTACATAAAGTATCATATACATGAAAAGGTTGATTCAAAAACATGGGATCCCTAGAAAAGAAACAACACTAGAGCCAAAATGTAACTATAGAAGATTCTTTCAGAATGTTAGCGGATGTGTAATCAGGAAAGATGCGAGAACCATAGGGTATGCTGACAGGCATTTCCTTCAACAATTGCATTAGGGAATACATTATCAATATTCCACACAAATAGTCCCAGCAATAATAATGATTCTGACACATAGGAAATGCAGTATAGAATCAGAAGTGCTTCAAAAACAGTATATCTCCAGTGACAGTGTCCAGGGGTAATTGACATCTAAGTATAAACGTGGAAATTTTGGAGATATTGATAAACTGGGCTCAAGAGATATTGAAGAGGTGCTAATAGATTGGAAAAGAACCATATTAAAAAAAAGTGACAAAGCAGACACAGGCAACTAAGTAATGCAAGACCAAAGATTAGCTGGACAATTGCAGTCAACATGGGCTGAGAATTACAGATTCTGCCTGACAAACTTCCTCGATATCTTTAAGGAAAGTCCAGGACTGACAAAAATGCATCATACCTAGACTTCCAAAAGACATCTGAGAACATTTTACATCTGTCCAGCTCAAAACAGTAGGGATTCAGGTAAGGTAGTTGCTAATAGGATTAACTTTGCATTGGGCAAGGTGGGTGGGTGGGGTGGGAATGGGCAAAAGATTAAGCGAAGTGCCTTTGGGATCTAGCTGGGTTGTGGCTAACTTTTCTAATTTACTCAATAGTTTGGATTCAGGAACACAAGTAAATTGGGAAAATTTTCGGAATAAACAAAGCTAGAGGGAGTACTGAAATCAAAAGGAGGAGTTGGAAATTATGGATTTTAAAATCGTGTTAACTACGTAGAAAAATTATCTGACATTTAATGCAAATATGCAGAAGTTTAAAAAAGGTAAATTATATAGGAGAGGAGGAAATGGGAAATACATATAGTTCATGAATAGTGTTGAAACAGCCAATGGAAGAGACACTGGAATATTTATAGTCAACGTATCCAACCAATATACAGCAGCAATCAAATCGAGAGAAGGTCAACTAAGCAGCCACAACAAATTCAAATCATAGAGAATAAGTCTACAGTTTTCTGATCCAATTATATTTTAAATATGATGTTCTGGTTATCACAGCAGATTATGACACTCAATCTTTTCCATAAATCTTCTTGGCAACTGCCTCTTCTATTCCAGAGACAACCAGCTCTTCTTCAGGCACTAGGAACTCAACTTTGTTAATCCTAATCTTTTTGAAACAAGTTACTATATCAAAATTATATCACTATCAGGCTGGGATATATATAGATATTTTCAGAAACCCATGAAAGATCACTTACTAATCCAGTCTAGAAGAAGAAAATGTCAAGTTTCATAAAAAAAGATGCAGTCATAGGCACTACATTGTTTGACCAATCTGCGTCCCTCTTCTTTGTCATCCATTCAATGATATTCAAGAACTGAGAGTACAGAACGAGGCAGTGTGGGAATGTAATAATGTTAAATTGCTTTGATTGGAATTAAGCTTTTAAGAAGAATTCTTTCCAAAAGTAATTCTGTTTCCATTAGACCTAAACTTCAATTTCATACTTAAAATTAGAACTAAATATGCAAATGACCAGATTTGACATCAAATTGCAGACAGCAAAAATGTATGCAGCACATATACTACACCTAAAAACACTTGATATTTTAGTATTTTCATGAAGCTGTTGAAACCACATTGAAGTATTACAGCAAGGCACTAGAGCTTACATATAGCTTTAACCCTAAGATTATATTTCATCTGAAAAAATCTTAGGTTCAATTCCTTTCATATGATTCCTGTATTTTTTTCATATATTACTTTTGTAGGACAACGTAGAAATGGGTGTCGCTGTTTAGAAACAAGGAATCAGCCATTTAACTCAAAGATGAGGAGAGGGTCAAGTGACTTTGGAATCAAAGTTTTTAAATATTTTTAAGGCAGAGATAGATAGATACTTGGTAAGCAAGGAAGTGAAAGGTTATTGCGGTGTAGATAGGACTGTGCAGTAATCAAGTCAGCAATGATTTTATTGCATGGCGGAACCAGGGATTGGGTGGGGGTGGGGGGAGGGGTGGAGCTAGTCTTGTTCCTAAATCATGCCTGCATATTACAACATTCTAATAAAGCCTTTATATGTAAAAGGTAAAGCTAAGAGGTAAATATTAAAATCAACTTCGCAATCACAGAAATTAGATGAAAACTTCATAAATCCACAAATACCACATATTTTGATAGTTCATACACATGACAATAAATTCATTTAAATGTTAGAATGACAAAGTAGCTGAAGACATTGTGCACATTATATGGGGCCAGATATCAGCGCTCAGGAAAAATCATTGCAATTTTACTGCAAATCACTTGAAACAAGCGAGAAATTTGTGGTTTACTTTGAGTTTTCCTTACAGTACTACTTATTGCATAATTTGTCAGACCAAGATATTTCCAAATTAGTATAATTTATTTTCCAGAGGGGGTGGGTTGGAAGGAAAACACTTCATGCAAGGTGACAAACCACATAGGAATGAGACACGTGCTAATTCATTCTGAGATTTGCTGTCAATATATTTTGGCAAACAATAAAACAAGCCATTTGCTCTTCAATTTTCTGAAGCTGGTCCAAACATGCCACCTTTTGACAGCACATCGTTACACACATCCTCACAATTAGAAATATTTGCCCTCCCAATTAGAATTACTACTGCTAGAATGCAAATGAGCATCCGATTTTGCCTTCCATCTAGGGTCAACGTCTAAATTTTGATTGAATACTTCAGTATTCAGCAATTTGCTGGGGTTCTGCACCATTTACTTATTTTCTGGATTTTGCAAGGTCACACATCCTAATGACATACTGTCTAAGCTGCTCTCAACAGTGCTGTACATTAAAAGAAGTGCCCTCCTATACAAACAGATCAAACATAACAGGCTATATAAAAATACTTAAACTTTTTCAATAGTTATTGGTTAAGTGTAATTCTTGAAAACCTGATAGTTGACAATTTACTTCCTATCTTCCATCACAGTTTACAAATTGATTATAGGTGCACAGTACAAAAATACTCCATATGCACCATTATTGTACAAGAAATAGTAGGAACTGCAGATGCTGGAGAATCTGAGATAACAAGGTGTAGAGCTGCT
>NW_025971405.1:0-10716 GCF_021869965.1 Rhincodon typus | reverse complement strand
AGTGTGGTCTAACCAGGGTTTTAAGTAACTGAAGCATAACCTTGTGGGTCTTAAACTCAATTCCCTTGCCAATGAGAGCCAACGCACCATACACCTTCTTAACAATCGTATTAACTTCGGTAGCAACATTGAGGTGTCTATCGATGTGGACCCCCAGATCCCTCTGTTCCTCCACATTGCCAAGAATCCTGTAATTAACCCTATATTCTGCATTTAAATTCGACCTTCCAAAATGAATCACCACACACTTTTCCAGGTTGAATTACATGTACCACTTCTTTGCCCAGCTTTGCATCTTGTCAATGCCCCGTTGCAACCTCCAACAGCCCTTCACATTATCCTCCCTGCCACCAACCTTCGTGTCATCATCAAACTTACCAACCCACCCTTACACTTCCTCATCCAAGTCATTTATAAAGATCACAAAGAGTGGGGTTCCCAGAACAGATTCTTTCAGAACACCACTCGTTGCCAAGCTCCAGGCTAAAAAATTTCCACCTATTGCAACCCTTTGGCTTCTATTGGACAGCCAATTCTGTATCCAGACACCCAAATTTCCATGAATCCCGTGTCTCCTAACTTTCTAAATGAGCCCATCTTGGGGAAACTAATCAAATGCTTATCTAAAATCCGTATGCACCACATCCATTGCTCGATCTTCATCAATGTATTTTGCCACATCCTCAAAGAACTTAATAAGGCTTGTGAGGCATGACCTGCCCCTCACAAAGCCACATCGACTATTTCTAATCAAATTGTGCTGGTCCAAATAATCATAACTACTGTCTCTCAGAATCCTCTCCAATAATTTGCCCACCACAGAATGACTGACTGTTCTGTAATTCCCAGGATTATCCCTATTCCCTTTAATGAACAAGGAAATAACATTTACCACCCTCCAATCATCTGGTATTACTCCAGTGGAGAGTGAGGACACAAAAATCATCACCAAAGGCGAAGCATTCTCTTCCCTGGCTTCCTGTAGTAAACTTGGGCATATCCCATCTGGCCCAGGGGACTTATCTATCCTCATGTTTTTCAAAATTTGTAGTACATCCTCCTTCCTAACATCAACCTGTTCGAGTGTATCTGCCTTTTTCATGCTCTCCTCACAAATGTTAAGGTCCCTCTCACTGGTGAATACTGAAGCTATGTATTCATTAAGGACCTCCCCTACCTCATCCGACTCTGCGCACAATTTGCCTCCACTATCCCTGATAGGCACTACCGTGACTCTGACCATCCTCTTGTTCCTCACATAAGTATATAATGCCTTGGGATTTTCCTAAATCCTACCTGCCATACCCGCCTTCTTGCTGTCCTAAGTCCATTCTTCAGTTCGTTCCTGGCGACCTTGTCGATCTCTAGAGCCCTGTCCGATCTTTGTTTCCTTAACCTTAAGTAAGCTTCCTTCTTCTTCTTGACTAGATGTTCCACATCTCGTCATCCCAGGCTCCTTCACCTTACCATCCTTTCCTTGCCTCAGTGGGACAAACCTATCCATTAGCTGTAGTAAGTGCTCCCGAAACAACCTCCACATTTCTGTCGTGCATTTCTCTGAGAACATCTATTCACAATTTTCTCTCCGAAGTTCTTGCCTGAAAGCATTGTAATCCCCCCACCCACAAAAGTGAAATAACATACCTGGGCTCATCGAGGAGTTGTACCCAAGACCTCTCACATGTTAAAACTGCATAGTACCCTATGCAAGGGTCATACCACTAATCCAACAAGCCTTTCCTGTTTTTGGCTTCATATAATTCATATAATTGCAATGGGAAATTGCCCCGTTGTGTGCGTGGATGTGCAGGCCAGGTTAGGATGCGATGCTAAATGCGGGTTTATGAGGATTATCGGGTGTCAATATTTTATACTTGGCTCTGGACGAGAAAGGTCACCGTTTCATACGGGCTCTGGGGTATAATGTTCACTCTTTTATGTTGAGCTCTGCGAGAGAATGTTCACTGTTTTATATCGGACTCTGTGGGAGAAAGTTCACTGGTTTATACTGGGCTGCGGGGGGAGTTTGGTCACGGTCTAACATGAGGCACTGGGGCCGAGTGTTCACTATTGTACATTGGGCTCTGGGGAGATTAGTCACTGGTTTATATCGATCCCCATTCTACTCCTCCTATACCTTCGCGGGTGTGATATGTGCTGCAACAAATACCTACAGCCCTTCAATCAAAACAAAAATGAATGGCAAGCTGAACGTATCTTTTAGACTCAGTGACCAACAAATGCTTTGTGTCTGTGAGAATGTATATTCCAATAAAGAAAATACGAGCTCTACGACATTTCTGGGATTTCCATTTTGACGTTGGAATATGACTCGGTCCCTTGTTCAAACCAGAATAACTTTCCGGTGTAAGTGAAATATGATCAGCACTGGACTGCAGGCAAAATGCACAAAGCCGAGTGAGTCGCTTACAAGATGATACCGTGCAACAAACTGACAGTTATTAAGCCTGTGATGCAAAATAAGTGGCTCCGAAAAAAAAAACTCCTTCGTCTCGAATGGTAAGCAGATATAGAATCCAAGAACGGCAGATCCCATTGCAAAATTGTTCGACAGGCAGTCCAGGCGCGAACAACATTATCATAATTCCTTTCACTTTCCCTGCCTTTCTGCTTAGCTGGTCAGTATTCTGGCGAAGATTTCCATTTCTGGGCAAGAGCAAATACCAGAGGGCACACGACACCATGTTATACGAGCGATTGTCTCAAAACTGATTTTTGCGATGTTGCTGCCGGAACACAACAAAAGTGAAGGCACCGGTAAAGGCTTCGAGGAAGCCCATCCTCCTCATCCATTTTCTTAGCTGCTCGGCTATGCCGAGCTACAATACCAATTTCCCACCAGATGCCAATACCCCAATACCCTGGGGCATTTCCAAACTGCTCCTCCAAATACACTGGAGGATTAATCCATCGCCACTTACCGGAAACTGCTCAAGTCAGCAAATGAAAAGAAGAAGAGTAAGAATGACCCACAAAAAGTGAACGCGAGCAATCACAGTCTCGATGAGATGAGGTTTCCCTTCTGATCAACAATGCGGGTGTGCCTGCACCGCAAAGATTGCAGCGGATCAAGAAGGTGGCTCATCAGCTCCCTTCTCCAGAACAGAAATGAAGGAAATGGGAGAAATTTCACAGAGCAATACCTTCCTTTTCGCCAGAAAAGGCACACAACCGCAAGTAGACTCAATAGAGGATTTTGTTTCACTCCAGCGGCAAAATAACCATCTGCATTCACTTTCAGCGAATAGGGTGAGCATCGCAACTTGCCTGGGACATGGCGTAGCAGCACAGCCTGCTAGTTCCCGCTATCATGCTGGGGGCATTCCGCACGCGATAACTGCTGCACCATGGAAACATGCCGTGGACGCTGTTGTGCTGTCCCACGTCAAAGATGACTTTGGGCAAAACAAAGGGAAGTTAAACACAGCTTCGATATAACAGGTAACCACAGTGGGATTCAAACCCACACCTTTTCAAAGATTGAAACTCGAAATCCAGCAGCTTAGACTGCTTGGCCATATCACCATACCATAAGCTCAGAGCTCACATATGACATTTTCCAATGATGCTAGTGCACACCACTGACACAAAGGCACCGGGAAATTCTTGCGAGGAACCCCATCCTCTTGTCCATTTTCTTTGCTGCTTAGTTATGCCCAGCTACAATATCAGTTTCTCGCCAGATGCCGATAGCCCTGCAATCAAAACCAATATCAACGCAAATCTGAACGCATCTTGTGAGATTCGGTTGAGCAACAAACACAATGTGCCTGTGCGAAAGGAGATTATGCTTCGATAAAGAACACATGACTACACCATATTTCCGGGTTCACCCACATCACTTCTGTCACATACTGAAAACTCACAATTTTTCCCCTCTGTTACCGAGAATGAAGATTTTATTGAATAAACCCACACGGTCACAAAAGAAGATAATTTTCCTTGGGAATTGGGTCACGTTCAGGGAGACTTCATTGATGCTTTCCGTGGTATGCTCAGAATTCGGTAATTCTGGTTCAGCTCCATTTGACATGGAGCCGCCCAGGAAGTGATCATTCTCATTCTGTGACTCTGAACAGACTTGTTGGTACAGGATTGGAGTTTGTTTTGCCCCTTTAAAAGTCTTGTCATTTATTACACAAGCGGCTGCACCTACAAACTGATCTCTGCGACTTCCTGTGAAGTGGAAACAATTTGTACTCGAAAACAGGAAACCAGTACCTTAATCAAAGCAGCAGAAGAGAAACTAAGTTTTCGGCACAGCGAAAGCTGCTGGTTTCACGAATGATGTTGGAGGACTGTATAGCTGGCCTTCACCTCAAAAAGTAAAATTGCAAGTAACGAAGATGTCCAGCGTGGGGCTCAAACCCACAACCCTGAAATTAAGAGCCTCATGCACGACCGACTGAGCTGGCCAGGCTCAAACAATGCGTACTTATTTTCCCATTTCACACTGAGCCAAATCCCTTGCAACCTGATTTCAATGTGCCAAAGATGATCCACCTGGAAAAGCACAAGTTTCCAGTTCATTCCTCTCAATTACAAATAACATCAGTTACGTCTTCCACTTTTAAGCTGTTACACCGTCAGACCATTATAATCCATTTTCAGCGTTTGTTCCGGGATTTAACATTCAAAATTCATATTTTAATGTCGGTGCCCTCATCCTTGAGTTGCCCATGCGACTGTCAGTCACTCTGAGAGACGGTGAATCTGCTTCAATAAATCCAGTCATTTCTGTTACAGACTGTGTGAAATGCGTGTCTGTCTGCCTAGTCTCACTCAATACATTCAGCACTTTGTTTGTTCGGGACATCAGCAAATTCTGCAGCTTCGCATCTGGGGACTGGATTTTCACAGTTCGGTTAAAAAGATTCGAAGGCCAAGAAGAATTTGCTGCAGCCGTTGTGAAATGTAAAACGATTTTCGCCCTTTTCCGCACGGGAACAACTGTTCAGAAGGAACAGGTTTCCACTCGTTGTGTCAAATGAGGTTTCCCAAGTGAGGCTCAGAGTAAGTTCCACTCACTTGGAGATTATGTCAATGTTGCTCTGAAGTTTACTGAGCGGGATGGAATCTCCCTGTGTTTTCCTGAGCCTGAGCTTGGTGCATTGAGAGGCTTGGTCCCAGTTGGAGGATCTTGCCTCCCAAGGATGGGCACGAAGAGGCTGATTGAATCTGCAGTGGCCGCTTTCTGCTGGCAGCGGAGGATTGGAGAGTGCAGGGTCAAATCCTGCTGCTTGTCCCTGTCTCACTCCGTGTGGAGCAGGGAAAGAGAAAATCATTCATGGGTTTATTTGATTCCAATCTCTTCATAGATTTCTATGAATTAAATGAAGGTACGTTTTGATAATAACTGTATTAAAACCTATATGTCTTGGGTCTGACTGGATAACTGTGGAGCTGACAAAGTTTCGAAGCTATCTCCTGAAGGTACAATCCCGATTGACAATCTTCTGTGTCACCGGAAACGTCGATAAGCAGGAAAACACAAGAGGCTGCATTCCTGCGTAGTCTCAAAACAACAGTCTTTCTCTCAATATCCGAATGCACTGACCAATTGCAAAACAGAAACTGTTAACATTAGGCTCTGCAAAAGCTCCAAATGCCGGGAGTCAGCCTCATTGCGCAGCTGGAGGCCTTTCTGTTTTCAGAACCTATCACCGGTTTATGTGTGATGCTTATATGCAGTAGAGTTGTGGTGTTAGCACGGACATGAACAAGAACGGTAATATTCACAGTGTGAACAACTAACAAAGATAATCACCGTCACTGCTTCACTTCAAGGTCCCTGATTTGTGAAGCCCTGAGTTTTACTGGCAAAGAAAACACATTTGTCGTCAGGAGGCTGCTTCTGTGTCTCCCCTTTTTCTGCTCGATTCACCATGAACTTCCTTTCTGCTGTTCCACAAGCACTTCTGCTTCTCCTTTTCTTGTATTCTCATCCCTTCATTCACAGTTTGGTCGGAATAACGAGGTGAGGCTGGATAAACTGTAGCCTTACCGGGGAATGTTGTGGTAATGGCACAGATATTTTTCTTTTCCTTTCTGTCAGTTAGCAGCCATTTCGAATGGAGAATTGGTCCTTTCTGTGTCTACCACAATATGTGTCTCCATTTGTCTCTCTCTGACTCTGTGTATCCACCTCACCCCCTTTCACGCTCTCCGACACTCCATTGTCCATATCCCTCATTCCCCATGTCTGATCTTTGAAAAGATCACCCTCATTCATTTTTACACTAACAGTAAAGACATCGCCATAATACTATAATTGTGGTGGCATTGTTTTTTTTTCTGGTGGATTAGGAATTCTATTTTGAATTCTGAAGATTCACAATCTTTTGAGACATTAAATGACTCCTCACCGCAGTCATAACAGACAGCCACATTATCCAAGGAATGTGATCCCAGTACGAGACACTCCACTCTCAAAGTGTTTCTGAATTTCAGACTTTTCAAACAGCAGAAATGGGAAATGGGGGATGTGGACAATGGAGTGTCGGAGAATGTGAAAGGGGGTGAGGTGTATACACAGAGTCAAAGAGAGACAAATAGAGACACATATTGTGGTAGATACTGAAAGGACAATTCTCCATTTCACATGGCTGCTAACTGACAGGAAAGAAAAGAAAAAGGCAACCATTTAAGCAGAGCTTTTCAGCACCTCATGGCAACGGAAGCAGCATTACAGCTGACGAAGTCCTTTTAAAGTTGTAAAGTTGGCGTGAGTAAGCTAATGAGAGAGTGAATTTGATAAATACGTTGATTCGACAGATAAAGCGAATAATTTCTCCCGACATTATAATATAGAAATGCATAATTAACCTAGTAGGGATGAATGGTCACTGGATCTGAAACCTCAGCTCTGTTTCTCTCTAAAGATGCTGCCAAGCCTGCTGAGTTTCTCTACCAATTTCTGTTTTGTGTCAGATTGCCTCAGTTCTTTGTTTTAAGTTAACGTACACAACGTTTGGGACAAATCAGATGAGCTGCTAGCTCCTGTTCAGTCAGAACTGCTGGCACCACGACAAATTAGCGTAACAGAACTTCTATCCCCTGACTGGGAATTAAAACCACGCTGCAGCGCTGAAAGCGCTAAATCCTAACCACTGGACCATCAAGAAATACAACAGAGCAGCTCGTGTCTTTTCTTAATGACACTGCTTTTACGTTTTCATTTCTGATCATATTCGCTGCAGATCGGTTTCTCCGTCTCTGAGTTTTTAACAGCATGGAAGAAGACCATTTGGCCCATCGTTTCAGTGCAGCTCATCAAACCTCCATCCATTCCAGTCCCAGTTTCCAGCATTTAGCCCATAGCCTTGTGTGCTTGACTTTACGAAGGCAAATGTCAATGCACTTATCCCTGTGATGTCAAATAACACAACAAATGGGCCTGGAGTTTGAGATGGTAAAACTGTGTTAATATTCCCTTGAGGAACTCATCCTCATTTTCACCCACAGAGGGAGACACAGGGGGACATCCCCGAGAGTGACAGAGACCTCAGGATTATACCTGCTCCATGTCCTTCACTTCCGCTCTCCGTCCCCAGGCACAAGCTTCTGCGATAAAAGGCAGCTTTAGGTGGAACACGAGCAACTTCCCCGGACAATGAGAACTGTTTCCGTGAGCTGGGATATAAAATGGACAGTTGAGCTGAAATAGTCTCACAGGCTGCTCACGTCCAACTTTCAAATTCGAATACTCACCCACCCAATCACAGAATTACCTTAAATCGTGTGAGGTTTTATGCTTCTTGCTCTCTAAAAGGCAGTGATTGGCATATGTCCCTCTTCACCGATTTGGGTGAAATATTCGTCGGCCGCCTCTCCTGTAATAACTTTCGCAAACAAGAATACAATAAGCAAATCTCTTCCAGCTCTCAAACGGAGCCGGCGGTACTCAAACATCACAGGGTTAGCAGTCCATCGCCTCAACCACTCGGCCACGACTATACACGTCAGAGCGCTCCCTCTGCTTTCCAGGTCTCTCTCTGTGTGTGTGTGGAGCTGAGGAAGAGTGAATCATGACTCGGTTTGTTTGAATCCAATCACTTCTCAGATTTCTAAAGGGTTAAATTCAGTACATGGTAGATCCGGCTGTTTCGTCCCAACAGATGGGATAAACATTCATTTAAAAACAAAAACATAAATTTCAGGAAAAGCTCAGCAGATCTGGCAGAGAATCAGTGTCAACGTTTCAGAACTCTGTTTTATCCCACAGGTACTGCCAAACCTGCTGAGTTTCTCCAGCAGTTTTTGTTTGTTTCATTGTCCGGTAGCCGAGATGAGATTTGAATTCCTGATGTGCAGGAACGAGAATCCTTTCAATGTCACAAGTCAGTTCATGTCCCGAGAACATCAATGTCCCAGCCTTTAAAAGAAGGGGCAGGTGTCTTCACTGTTTGTGCTTAGTCGGAAATTTCGCTCTTCATTCTCCTGTGATTCCGGTTTCCAAGAGTTTCTAAAGATTCAAAAAGCTGGAGACTGGGTTTTCTGTTTTGTTTCCTTAACATCGCCCCACCCCCCACTTCCAACTGTCAATATTTTCCCAAAATCTCTTCACAATCCTTTGCCTTGCAACATGTTCAGGGATGAGGTAATCCCGTTTAGTGGAGTGATTCCCGAGATCGGAAATGTTCTCTTTGGAGCAAAAAATTTAACCAGAGATTTCCTGGGGCTGTTCACAACAGTCGGGGAGGGAGTGGCAGGAATAGGCGGGGTGATGGTCGGGAGAAACTGTAGACACTGACCAGGGTCAGTTACCAGAGGACTGCAATTCAAGATATTTAATGCAAAACCATTTATGTAGATTAAACACAGAGAATACTGCAGAAACTCAACACGTTTCGTGGTACCTGTGGAAAGAGAAACAGAGCTAAAGTTTAGAGTATGGTAAGTTTCTTGTTCAGAACGCGTGTTTCCTAAATGTCAATAAATGACCAGACTCTCCGGTGCGTTGCTGAGACGGATTTTCTCGAGTTTGAGCGATAACTCATTGATCAGAAGGTTATTTGAAAAAAGCGTGAATGTTCAGGGAACGAAGTCAGCAGGATTCGAGCCGGTACAGAAAAACACCGATATATTTCCTGACCGATCGCCTTAACCACTAGGCCAAGCCAGCAGAGAACGCTCAATGCTTCAATATTTCTCATGGAATGGTTTCAAAAGGAAAGAGGAGCATTCGGCTTGTCTTGGCCGTGCCACAACCCTTCTATTTCTTGTCATCCTGTGTTTGATCAGAACGGAGATTGAATTGAACTACATTATCGAGAAATAGAGTGAATGGGAAGAATCCATTTCTATGAGCAAAGAGATTAATAGATCAATGGATTGAGAAAGAAGGATGTATTTGTATTTTGAAAGCGCCTTTAACCAATGGAGTACTTTTGAAGCAGATTCTTCATTGGCCAATCTAATGTGCAAATCAGGGCAGTTTGTTCAACCACAGGTCAAAAACGAAACTGTTTCAGATACTCACAGCTAGCGCTGATGTGCCATGGAGTTCATAACTAACTTTGGGGGTTTGCTGTGCTCTGATTTACACCAGGGTGCGTAATCTCAGGGGAAGACGTTGCTCATTTAATACAGAGATGAGGGGGATGTTCTCCCATTCAGACAGTAACAAATCTGTGGAATTCTTCCAAAAGAGTTCTGATAAGGCTGGGTGTATTCAAGGCTGAGATAGACAGAGATTTAGTCATTTAGGGATTTAAAGGCGACTGTGATAAGGCAGAAAAGTGGAGTTGAGGATTAGCCATGATCTCATTTAAAGATGTAATTGACTTGATGGGCCAAAATGCTTCCATCTGTCCCAATGACTTATCTGTCATTTGAAAAATGCGAGACAGTTGTAAAGGAAGAAATAAAGGTCGTTTATAAAAGGTTATTGCAGTCAAACACAGTCAACATCGTTTGTTGAAAGGCAAATCACACTTGATAATTTTGCCAGACTTCTTTGGTAATATTACAAGCTCAGTTGATAAAGGCAAACGGCAGATGAAGTGCATTTGAATTTTTAATAGGCACTCAATAAGGAGCCATATCTCAGGTCATTGCACAAGGTAGGGGTTTACGCTGTTAGGTATAAATGAGCATGGGCTGCCCATTGTTTAATTAACATAAAATACAGAATCGGGATTAATGGGTATTTTTCAAGTTGGAAAGATATGATTTGTGGAGTGTCAGAATGGTCAGTCATAGAGGTGCAATTATTTATTTCTGTATTAATGACTTGGAGGAAATGCCAGAGTGTAATGTATTCAGTTTTGCAGAAGATACGAAATAGGCGGAGGGCATGTTGTGAAGAGGATATGTGAATCTGCACAGGGATATAGATAGGTTGAGTGAGTGGACAAAAACTTGGCTCATGCAGTTTCATGTCGGCAGTATGAGTTCTTGTACTTTGGTAGGAAGAGTCAAAAGGTAGACTACTATTAACATCGAGAGAAATTTCCAAAAAAAGGGGTACAAAGGAACCAGAGTGTTCTTGAGCATGAAGCAAACAAAGGTGAATGACATATTTATTTTTCTGGCCAAAAGTGGCCTTCTTTCCGAAAGTTCACAATGAAAGAAACTAAGTACGTGCAAATTAATCGAAAGCCAGGATATGTCCAGTGTTGTTCTATGGGACATATTTGATATATTCTTTATGGTTCTGTAAACTTTATTTGCAATGGAGCTGGGAGTGGGAGA
>NW_025971404.1:8110-10716 GCF_021869965.1 Rhincodon typus | reverse complement strand
AGACAGGTCAAGGGGGCGGGATGAGGTTAGTAGGTAGGAGATGGGGGTGGGGCTTGAGGTGGGAGGAGGAGATAGATGGGAGGAAGGACAGGTTAAGGAGGCGGGGATGAGCTGTGCTGGTTTTGGGATGCAGTACAGGGAGGGGAGATTTTGAAGCTTGTGAAGTCCACATTGATACCATTGGGCTGCAGGGTTCCCAAGTGGAAAATGAGTTGTTGTTCCTGCAACCTTCGGGTAGCATCGTTGTGGCACTGCAGGAGGCCCAGAATAGACATGTCGTCTGCGGAATGGGAGGGGGAGTTGAAATGGTTCGCAACTGGGAGGTGCAGTTGTTTAGTGCGAACTGAGCGTAGGTGTTCTGCAAAGCAGTCCCCAAGCCTCCGCTTGGTTTCCCCGATGCCACCGCCAACGCTGACGCAACTCCGCCCACAGCCAATGCAACTCCGCCCACAGCTGCGCCGGCGTCGCTCCGCCCACCGCCTCCACAGCCAGCAGCTCCAGAGGAGACAGCAACAATCAGCTATGCCGAGTCTTCACCATCCCCCCAGACATCCCCCTTACTGAGGACAAATGGTCAGTCCTCAGTAAAGGGCTCACCTTTGTCCCCCTCCACCCACACATCAATGAATACCAGTCACGTTTGGACATAGGGCAGTTTTTCCGCCGCCTCCGCCTCCACGCTTACTTCTTCAACCGTGAGCCTAACCCTCCCTCTACTGACCCCTTCTCCCTTCTCCCGCCTCCAACACACCCCCTCCTCCTGGACACCACTCCAAGACCTCCTACCCTCCCTCGGCCTCTTCATCTCCAACTGCCATCGAGACATCAATTGCCTTAACCTCTCCACCCCTCTCACCCACTCCAACCTCTCCCCCGCAGAACGTGCAGCCCTCCGCTCCCTCTGCTCCCTCTGCTCCAATCCCAACCTCACCATAAAACCGCACACAAGGGAGGCGCAGTTGTAGTATGGCGCACTGACCTCTACATCGCCGAGGCCAGATGCCAACTCTCCGACACCTCCTCCTACCACCCCCTTGATCATGACCCCATCCCCCACCGCCAAACCATCATCTCCCAAACTATCCACAACCTCATCACTTTAGGTGACCTCCCACCCACAGCCTCCAACCTCATTGTTCCCCAACCCCGTACCGCCCGCTTCTATCTCCTTCCCAAAATCCACAAACCTGAATGCCCTGGTCGACCCATTGTCTCCGCCTGATCCTGCCCCACCGAAGTTATCTCCACCTATCTCGACTCCATTTTCTCCCCCTTGGTCCAGGAACTCCCTACCTACATCCGTGACACCACCCATGCCCTCCACCTCCTCCAGAAGTTCCAATTCCCCGGTCCCCAACACCTCATCTTTACCATGGATGTCCAGTCCCTATACACCTGCATTCCCCATACAGATGGCCTAAAGGCCCTCCGCTTCATCCTGTCCCGCAGGCCCGACCAGTCCCCCTCCACTGACACCCTCATCCGCTTAGCCAAACTCATCCTCACCCTCAACAACTTCTTTTTCAATTCTTCCCACTTCCTACAGACAAAGGGAGTTGCCATGGGTACCCGCATGGGCCCAAGCTATGCCTGCCTCTTTGTAGGTTACGTGGAACAATCCCTCTTCCATACCTACACTGGCCCTAAACCCCACCTCTTCCTCCATGACATTGATGACTGTATCGGCGCCGCCTCGTGCTCCCACAAGGAGCTCAAACAGTTCATCCACTTCACCAACATCTTCCACTCCAACCTTAAGTTCACCTGGACCATCTCTAGTACCTCTCTCTCCTTCCTGGACCTCTCTGTCTCCATCTCCAGCAACCACCTAAAAACCGATATCCATTTCAAGCCCACCGACTCCCACAGCTACCTAGAATACAACTCCTCCCACCCACCTTCCTGCAAAAATGCCATCCCCTATTCCCAATTCCTTCGCCTGCGCCGCATCTGCTCCCAGGATGAAGCATTCCATTCCCGTACATCTCAGATGTCCTCATTTTTCAAGAACCGCAACTTCCCCCCCTCAGTGGTCGAGAACGCCCTCGACCGTGTCTCCCGCATTTCCCGCAACTCATCCCTCACACCCCCTCCCCGCAATAACAACCAAAACAGAATCCCCCTTGTCCTCATGTACCACCCCACCAACCTCCGGATCCAACGCATCATCCTCCGACACTTCCGCCATCTGCAATCCGACCCACCACCAAAGGCATTTTTCCCTCCCCACCCTTATCTGCTTTCTGGAGGGACCACTCTCTCCATGACTCCCTTGTCTGCTCCACACTCCCCTCCAGCTCCACCTCACCTGGCACTTTTCCCTGCAACTGCAGGAAGTGCTACACCTGCCCCTTTACCTCCCATCTCACCCTCATCCCAGGCCCCAAGAAGACTTTCCATAGCAAGCAGATGTTCACCTGCACATCTGCTAATGTGGTATACCGCATCCGCTGTACCCGTTGTGGCCTCCTGCACATCGGGGAAACCAAGCGGAAGCTTGGGGATCGCTTTGCAGAACACCTACGCTTGGTTCGCACTAAACAACTGCACCTCCCAGTTGCAAACCATTTCAACTCCCCCTCCCATTCCACAGACGACATGTCCAT
>NW_025971404.1:0-8010 GCF_021869965.1 Rhincodon typus | reverse complement strand
CCCACCTCAAGCCCCCCCCCCATCTCCTACCTACTAACCTCATCCCGCCCCCTTGACCTGTCTGTCCTCCCTGGACTGACCTATCTCCTCCCTAACTCCCCACTTACACTCACCTTTACGGGCTCCATCCCCGCCTCTTTGACCTGTCTGTCTCCTCTCCACCTATTTTTCCTCTATCCATCTTCTATCCACCTCCCCCTCTCTCCCTATTTATTTCAGAATCCCCTTCCCCTCTCCCATTTCTGAAGAAGGGTCTAGGCCCAAAACGTCAGCCTTCCTGCTCCTCTGATGCTGCTTGGCCTGCTGTGTTCATCCAGTTCTACACCTTGTTTTCTCCTAACATTTCAAGTTACGTGACTCCTCATCAGAACTAGAATGAATGGGTTGTCTTTTGAAGATAGATTGGGTGGGCTTGGCTTATCTCCATTGGACTTTAGAAGATTGAGGGTGACTCCACTGCAGGTCAAACAGTCAGGAATAGTTCTTCAGATGATGGGGCAGGCCAGGGATTGAATATTTTTAAGAGAGTGGTGGACAGATTCTTGTCAGGCAGGGGATCAAGGGACATTGAATTCTACATTCCAGTACGTACCCAAACACGAACAAATCAGCTGTGATTTTATTGTATAGTAAGCAGGTTAAAAGGCTGAACAGAGCAGGCCAGACAGCATCGGAGGAGTAGGAAAGTTGATATTTCGGGTCGGGACCCTTCTTCAGAAATGGGGGAAGGGGATGGGAGCTCCAAAATAAATAGACAGAGGAGGGGTGGGGCTGGGGAAGGTAGGTGGGATGGTGATAGGTGAGTACAGGTAGGGAATGCTGGGGTTTGGTCAGTGAGGTGGGAGGAGTGGATAGGTGGGAGAGAAGACGGACAGGTTGTGTCAGGTCAAGGAGGCGGGGATGAGAGGGAGGGTTGGTCATGGGATGAAGCTGAGGGTGGGGAGATTTTGAAATTGGTAAAGTCCACATTTAGGCCATCGGGCTGTAGGCTCTGAAGGCGGAATATGAGGTGCTGCTCCTCCAGTTTCCAGGTGGCGTCATTGTGACACTGAAGGAGGCCCAGGATGGACATGTTGCCCAGGGAATGAGAAGGGGAGTTGAAATGGTTCGCAACTGGAAGGTGTTGTCGTTTGTCACAAACAGAGTGCAGGTGCTCTACAAAGCAGTCTCTGAGTCTCCGCTTGGTCTCACCAATGTGGAGGAGGCCACATCAGGAGCAGCGGATGCAATAGACCATATTGATGGATGCTATTTCATTTCAACTGCCCCTCCCAATCCCTGAGCGACATTTCCATCCTGGGCTTCCTCCTGTGTCACAATGATGCCAACCTGAAACTGGAGGAGTAGCACCTCATATTATGCCTTGGGAGCCTACAGCCCAATGGTCTAAATATGGACTTTATCAGTTTCAAAATTTCCCCACCCCCAGCCTCATCCCATGACTTCCCTCTCATCTCTGCCTCCTTGACCTGACACAACCTATCCATCTTCTCTCCCACCTATCCGCTCCTCCCACCTCACTGACCAATCCCCACCACTGCCTACCTGCACTCATCTATCACCATCCCATCTGCCTTCCCCAGAACCCACCCCTCCTCTCTATTTATTTCGGAGCTCCCTTCCCCTTCCCCCATTTCTGAAGAAGGGCCACGTCCTGAAACGTCAGCTTTCCTGTTCCTCTGATGCTGCCTGGCCTGCTGTGTTCCTCCAGCACCATATTGTGTTTTCCCTGACTCCAGCATCAGTAGTTCTTACTATCTCTAAGAGGCTGAATAGTCTACTTCTGCTCCTATATTGTACATTCCTTTTTTTTTAAAATGAGATTTGAGGTTGAGAAGTTCTGTTGGTTCCTGAGGTATGAAACTTTACCGGTTTCTGACATTTTAAGATAACTGCCTGTACAGTACAGTTGCTTGACTCTGTAACATCAATTTACTTCAAGTTAAAAGTGTTCTCACTGCAGGACTGGCTGTTGGTAGTCCATTTGCTTTCAATATTCCTGAGCTGGGCAACAGGGAAGAAAAGGACAAGTCGATTCAGGAACTGTGCACTATGATACAATGCCCCCTGCTGGAAATGTATCCAAGATTATATCCAGCTATTTTAAAGTAAATAAACAAATTATTATTTGCACTTTTTTTCGCAATGAAAACCAAACTTAGCCTAGATCTTTCCAAATTGGTCTTTGTCAATATTTAAGGGTAGGGATGCTCTGTGATTAATATTTTAAAACTACAGAAACAGAAGGGTCTAGACAAAACATAGCAGAATTGTAAGAATTCTTTGAATACTATAATAGTATGGACACAATAGATATACTGAGTGATTATTTCAAATATTCGTGGTGAAGCATGAAAAACCTGCTGCCCCTACGAAAATATTATCCAAAGTGAAGTCAATTACTTCACTGAAAATGGATGGAATAAGACAAAATGAGCCAAAACAACTCAAAACGAAAAAAAAAAATCACCAGGAGTAGATGGTACTTTTTCAAAAAAAAGACACAATATGTGAGGCACTGACAATGATTTCAAGGCAGCCAGTAGTTAATGAAAGAGAGAAAAAGGTGTACAGCAATGAGAACAACTTGAGAATAGGGTGAATTAGTCTTGCCGAGATATTGTCACTAGCTGTAGTCCAATTAAATACAAGTGTGTCTATTTGTTTTATATCTGATTTAGTATCCTCTTTGGACTCAATTCTGTATTTAAGAATAGTTTTTTTTCTAAGATATCCAACTCTGCATTCAGTTTGGCCCACTTCTAAAAGTAAATCTTCCGATCAATAATATTTTTTGAACCATGTCTTCCTAATATGATTTTTGTCTTCTTTATTTCAAAGCTTTAAATTCAACAGAGTGGTGTTGCTGCTTCTGGATGATGCAATGCGGGAGAATTTCCCTCACACTTTTGTGGTCACAATAGAGGTTTTCTGGTTTTTTGAGACCAAATTAGTCCCTGCCCTCTGCAAGCAATTTAGAGGATTCCTGCCTTTTTCACAGCTTTCCAAAATGAATTCTTCTATTCACAGCTTTAATAAATGATTCAATTTTCCTAATAACCTTAGCGAATAAACCCTACTGCCTGCTGCCTTTTGCGTGACTCTTATTCACTCTACTGGCTTTACAGAATGAATCACAATCTTCGCACCTCTACAGTGTATTTCTGCTGACAATTTGAGCTGTCTACAGCACTACTAATAATTTTCGTTGCTTTACATTTATTGTAAGCTGAGGTATGGAAAAGATCACATTGATTGTAGCTCTTCCCCGGTGTCTAGTTCCTTAGTTTTCTGAGAGGTGTCATCAACACATTTTAAATGGGTATCCTTTGTCTCTAAGCAGTGTCTTATGAACTCTGCTTTCAGGCTGCAGACCAATCGGTAATATGACAGCAAGTGCATTAATACCAACATCCAGAATCCCAGACTTTCTTTGTGTCTATTTTGGCTTAACAGTTACAGTATTACCTGGCTTCAAGGTCTACTTTTAATAAGCATAAATAAACATCGAGCTTGACACTGTAGCACAATGTTGAGGGAATGTAGCACTGCCAGAAGTGCCATGTGATTTAGATAAGATGTTAAACAGAGGAACTTGCTCTGTCCCTTCGCATGGATACAAGAGATCCTATGTCACTGTTTCAAAGAAGAGCAGTAGTGTTATATTGGCGTCCTGGTCATTATTTATGCCCCAATCAACATCAAAAAAAACAGGTTTTCTGCTCGTAATTCTCTTTATGGGAGTTCAGTGCATGAAAGTTGGCTGCTGCCTTTCCCTACGGTACGATAACGACTACATTTCAAATGTTTTATCAGCTTTAAAGTACTTTGGCATGTCTTGTGATCATAAAAGGTGCTAAATAAATCTTCTGCCCTGACCCACCCCCACCTGGTTCAACACTTAAGTAAGTAGAGAGCACTTTCAAGCTACTTGCTTGCAGAAAAAAAAGCTATATTTCACATCTGCCACTGGGCTAATGTCCTGGGGAACTACTTATGATATTACAGCTGATAAGTCAACATTAATCCTGCAGCAGAGATTTTAAAGTGTAATAATTTTGAAATCTGTTAAAGGAACATTAGAGTGAATCAGTCTGCTCCAAAGCAACAAGAACACAGTTTAACAAAGTGGACGAAGCAGCAGCGAACACACTTAATGCATAAATAATTGATTATGTGAAGTACTTCGAGACACTTCAATGTGGGTAGGACACATTATAAAAGTAAGGATTATTAGTTTGTTTGTCATAATTAGCCTTCATAGACATAACAGCTCAAGATGCATATAAGAGATCGCACCCAGTGTTAAAGCTGCAAATTTCTAAACAGGTATTATTGGCCATAAATACAGATGTTGCTCTACTCAGTTAAATGTGCAGCAGTTCATCTGAAACCAAATACATTTGTGACAATGCATTTTTGGGCCTTAAGCGACACTGAACTGAAAGTTTCTGGAAATGCATCAGGCAGAACAATTGTTTTTAAAAAGCATATGCTTGCAATCTGTCATATTCAAAGGAACCACAAACCATTCAGTTATTCTCACATTGGAAGTAACATGGTTTTCAGAGGTACAATAGTATACTAATTGTATTATTAAATCAGCAGTACCAGAGGCTCAATCTAATGATGTAGAGACAGGAGTGTAAATTGAACCACGGAATTTAGAGAATTTGAATCCAGTTAATGAATTAAATCTGGAATAGTGATTGTGTAACTCGCAGGTTATCATTTTAAAAAGAAACACATCAAGTTGGCTTATACGCTTTAAGGAAATGGGATGTCCATACCTTGTCTGGCCTACATGTGAATTCAGACCCACAACAATGTGGTTAATTCATGAATATCCTCTGAATTACCTCTATCAAGCCACTTTAGTTGTATTAGCATAGGCAATTAATGCTGAGTTTGCCAGTGATGCCTACATTTCCTGAATGAATGAAAAATATAGACAGTTTGTGCTTAAAATAAAGACAATTAGTGCATATTTGTCTGTGATTGAAAAATTGTCAACCATTACGTATTTTTCAATGAACAGGATCCTACAAACCCACAAGACAGGAATGAAAATCAGGTGATGTTAATATTGTATCCTTACATGTGTCAGCTGTGGCTCAGTTACAAAGTTTTAGAGTCGAGTACCACACTAGGTCTTGAGCATCAAGATACTAACAATGTTGTTGGGAAGTCACAACTACATGAACAAACAAGAGCTTAGTTTCATTTCTATTGTTTCCAACTCCATCTGCTAGTATAAATAGGTATGTTAGTTTCAAGTGAACAAATTGTACATTGCAATTTTCACACACAGCATCCCTCTCCTTCTTAGTAAACAAGAGATGGAGTATATTTTCATTAGTTGTGTCCAACATGCAATTAATACACTGGAGCATGATTTAAGCATTCAACTTATTACATATTCCAAATTCTGCACTATCTTGGCATGCACTTAGTCATATACAATGAGATCAACGAATTATTTACAAGCTGAAAATAGGTCTTTTGGTAACATAATCACTTAAATATGGTGGATGTTTTGTCTGTTGAGTAGGATAATGTGTAACAGCAGAGTATTCTCATTTAACTAGCATTCTTCATCTGAGATGTTGATGTTGGAATTAGACTTAATGCTAATGAATGTTGTTTTCAACATTTTGAACATTGTTTCATGTTAGCATGTGAAATAACTGCACAGATGCCAGCATCCTGTCACCAAGTCACCCTTTAATTATTTGTGCACAGTATGCTGGTTGTGTCCAGCCAGCTCAGAGTTAGTCCCCTGAACCCAGGAGATTCTAAATCTCTTGGCTGCACTGGTCAACCAGGGTTTTTCTGATTGGCCAGGTTAACAGCCCCAATCAAGGATCTCATAGTCAACAAGATCCAGCTGGTTCCAATCATTACAAGCCTCTCACCTAAGTCCAGGATGTAGGCTTGCTCTTTCTCCTGTAGCTTTTCTTGCAACATTTTCACCCCACGTCTGGTTCCTCTGACTTGGACTCTGATGTGGGCAGCATGTACTGGATTGTAGCCCATCTCTTGTGTTAGGAGCATCTCGGGAGAGTTTCCTCCTCTTTTTTCGGTGGTAACGGTATCGAAGCTGCATCCATCTCTGACTCTGAGGTTTCCTTGACACTAGACGGAGTGGGAGGACCTGTCAGGCCTTCTGGCAGTATTGAGGGACCAGGTATGTATTGCTTCTGCCCTGTTTGCGAGGTAACAGCTTTCAGGTGATCCATGTGTTCGTTCACATCAACCGCACCTCTCACCCATTCAGGGCCATTTCCATGGTTCTGGCACCAAACTTTGTCTCCTGAATTAAATTGCCTCTCTAGCTTAGAGGAACCATCTGGCCGGAATTGTTCTCCATGGTCTGCTGGAACAGGGTGCAGGCTGACGATGCAAGGCAAATGCCACCGGGTGGGCCTTGCAAAATCATAGAATTGCTTCCTAGTCAACATGTAAAATGGCTTTGGCCCTTTGATAGTCCCAAGCCTTTCTTGAAAAACTCCTGGGTATTTCATTAGGATTTCACGGAGGTAGCCATTTTCCAATCGAAAAATGTTGAGACAACCGAGATGAATTTTCCCAAATAATTCCACCCCAATAGGCTTGTGCCTGAGCCTTTTACTACCATCACTGCACCAACTGCTTCTTAAAGGAGGCCAGAGCCAAAGCCGTACCCTTAATCTGCAATGGTTCTCCAGTGTATGTTCTCAGTCTGGCTGAGGTCTTGCACGAGCTTAAGGGTTGGAGTCCTGAACGAATCTTGTTAAAGACAGATTCTGCAACCACATTTACAGCTGCACTGGTATTAACCTCCATGAGAAATGGATGACCATTTACCAAATCTTAATTTGAATCAGTTCTGATATGGATGTTGCTAAGCAGTTTCATTGTTCCAATCCACATGAAGGGGGACTTTCCAGAGTATGCACATCTCCTGGGTACCAGCCTTTTCTTACCAGGATTTTCTTACCCCAGTCAGGCCTTGTAGGACTCCTTTACTGCCTCAAGTCCGCATACCGGCAGCAACCACAATGGCATGCCGGCCCAGATCCAAATGGCCGAGGTTTGGCTTTGTTGTGGGGTTCTGCTGTGGGCTGGTCTAGGGTCCCTCTGCTCAGGACATGCCCTGCTTGAGGCTCTAATATCGCCAACACTCAAGTGGTGTTCCCCAAACTCAGCCAGGGAGGTGAGAGAGTCCACTTCCATTGGGATGCCCTGCAGTTCCCATGCTCCACTTGCTGCACTTTCTAATGAAAATGCCAGCTATAGTGCCTATTTGAAGACCAGTTGGGTTTCAGCTCGTAGGTGCTTCTGCAAGGTTACATAATTAATCCCACATACCAAATGATCTCTGAACATCTCAATCACAGTTAACCCAAAGTCACATGCCTCTGCCAGTCATTGCAACTTTGTCGAAAATTCTGATATGGATTCCCCGGTTCTCTAACAGCCAAATAAAACCAATAGCATCTCGGAATTAGAGGAGGTTTCAGATCATAATATTCCTTAACCAACTCCATCAACTCTTGGAAGATTTTAGTGTCTGGTGCCACTGGGAAAGCTAAGCTCCTTACAACCAAAAATGCTGCAGGTCCGCACGCAGTCAGAAGGATTACTCGTTGTTTCCCATCTGCCCTAATGTCATTTGCTGCGAAATGATATTGCATTCTTTCCACATACTGGTGCCAGTTTTCGACAGCAGAGTCAAATGAGTCAAGCTTCCCAAATAAAGGCATGAAGCCAGAAATGCTTACCCCGACTCCAAGATGACTGTTGCAAGTGAATTTTCTTCAGGCACATCCTGTTTTTTCTTGTCAACTGAAATAATTATACAGAGGCCCGTATCCCGTCACCAAGTCACCCTTTATTTAGAGATAGTGGGAACTGCCAATGCTGGAGAATCTGAGATAACAAGGTGTAGAGCTGGATGAACACAGCAGGCCAAGCAGTATCAGAGGAGCAGGAAAGCTGACATTTCGGGTCTGGACCCTTTTTCAGAAA
>NW_025971403.1:0-10716 GCF_021869965.1 Rhincodon typus | reverse complement strand
GATGAACACAGCAGGCCAAGCAGCATCAAGGGAGCAGGAAGGCTGACATTTTGGGCCTAGACCCTTCTTCAGAAAAGAATTTTCTGAATTTTCTGATTTTCTGAAGAAGAGTCTAGGCCCAAAACGTCAGCCTTCCTGTTCCTCTGATGCTGCTTGGCCTGCTGTGTTCATCCAGCTCTACACCTTGTTATCTCTGACAATTTTATTATATATTGTAATTGGGCACACACTTCTCCTGAGCGTTTTTCCCTCGGGCAGCAAATTGTGCTGAAGGTGAAGTTGGAGATCACTGGGATGTTGCTGGCCTCCTGATGTGCCATCAAATTGGCATTTTTCACCAGCATTCCATTCACTTTACCAGCCAACCTCCCCATTGAATGCATTTATATGCACATATTGGGTTAAATTACTGATTGTACAACTAATTGAAACAAAATCATTTTCTTTTCTATATTCTACTCTGTTATTAGTGCACATCCTTCATGTTGAACTTAATTCAATTTAGAATAGTTAACCCTCTATTTCAAGCTTTAATTTACTCCTTCTCCAATAACATAAGTCACATTATTACCTCTGCTGAGAGGGTTATTTGAGATGTCATGATAACCTCAGAACTGTTCATTAGCATAAAGAAAGAACTAAATAATGTTGTCACCATCATAGTCAATATTATCTTTTTGAAATTCTCCATGTTTTGCTGATAATTGAACCAACACTTTGGAATTTATAACAGCCTTGAAATCTGCATTTGTTATGTCTGTAGTGTTTCATGCTGATCTGCCATGTCATTGAGTCTCATATGTGATTGCTTCATTTCTCTACAATGCATACTCCCCCCATTGTTAAGTGTTTGGCTCACTGCTTGTAACAAACTTATTCTTCATTCGTAAATTGCATATTAACACCCAGCTAAAGCATTGAGTTAAAATTCATCATAATATCTAATATAGTTGATCCTCAGCCTGAAGATATAATTACAAATAAAAACAGGAAATACTGGAAATATTGAGCAGGTCAGGCAGCATCGGATAAACATATCGAATTCACACTTCAGACTGATGCCATTTTGCTGGAGATAATTACAGCTGCCTTGCAGATTCAGCAATAATTACAAAATGTGTCACAGAGCATCATGAACCATTTACAACACAGACATAGATATTGGGTCTATTGTTTATGATTCGCTCATACACTAAATGGTTAATGCCTGTAGATACAGGCTAGCAATATGAAGCTCTACAAATCTATTCTTCTGTGTATTTACAGTTACTTTGCGACTCCCTGCTCTCAGTGGGGATCCTCACCAACTTGCACATGTAGAAATCTGGGTATCACTGAGCATGAATTTCCAAGCATTCTTTTAAAGGATCAAATAGACCACATGCAGTACTCACTTACATTTCCTGTGTGCCCTCCAGAGGTCAGGACTCACTTCAGTATGACTACAAAGCCATTTTGCATTTTTGCTGTGGCTTTGCTGAAGCTGTTGCAAATTCTCAAGGGCTGATAGGTGGCTTCAGTTCATTTCCAGAACTGATTCAAAATGTGCCTCAAAGGGTAACAAAAGAAAACTCATTTTGCTGATATATATTTAAATAATTGTTCGCTGCACTAACTTCAGACTCATTGATCTAACTAAGATTGCGAGGAGACTGAAATTATGTGCAAATAAAACATAAAGGGATGGGGATTTTTGCTAATTTCACCTGAAAAGAAGAGAAAATTTTGAACAGCCTCAAATAATACTTAATTCAGCAACAGTCTTTTATGGCAGCTAAAGGGAAAGCATTTAAGAAAAGTTTCTCAAATTGAAATACAAAGGAAATGAAACATTAAGTGCAGGCACTAGTCTGCAGACAAATGAGAGAACCGATGCCCTAGCACCTGCCTAATAGCTTTTGAAAATAAGCTTTCTGCTGCATGAAGAGCTTCCAAAGAAAATTGTTGTATTTTCCATTCCATAGTAGCTAACTCTTTTGTTTACTTCATCCACAAACCTGTTTCCACACTGTAAGGATTCTATGATTCTATGAAACATGCTTCAAAGCTCACCTCCACATTCAGGGGCCAAGTAGGGAAGTGGTTATGAGGAAGCAGAACAATGATGTCTCTGATAAAATCCAAGATTTAAATAAAAAGCTAGCTTCCACAAGATGGATTAAATAATGTTTTGTGTGAGTCTCTGCTATATCTGTATCATGATTTGTGGTCACGTTTTGAGATGTTCTTTTACCAGCAAAGGTTTAAAACTAGCTATAGTTTAAAACTAGTTCCTTTGAATTGTTCAGCCTTGAGAGCAATAATTCAGGGCACATTGTTATAAATTGACAATGTGCCACTTAAGAAAAGCTTAAAGTTGTATGGCTGAAGCAATCGAATTGAAACCATGAGGGTACCGGTGCAGAGTCCAGCAGTACCTTCTCACAAGCTCGCTGTAAGCAATTGTCAACTGTCCAGCATTCAGTGACAACAATTTCCAACCAGTGATTGCGAGCCAGAATGCTTCATGTCCAGACAATTTCGCAACCAGTGGAAACATCTACCGGTGTCAGTCGAGAACAGTCAATGCCACCTGGTCCCAACAATTGTTCATTACCTTATCAACCGCCTGGTTAAACTGTGCTTTTTTCTTCTGAGATGGTACCATCTTACGGCAAGCGGTATAGTTCTATATCTCATAGTAGATACCAAGAATGCATGCCCTACTGTTATTCCCAGGGAGAAATATCTACAACTGTGGAAATGACATCTATGTAGTGGCAGCCAATTAAACAGCACCCTGTCACATCTTCTTTCATGGAGTACAATATGATTTACAAACCAATTGTTGAGATGCTTCTGAAAAATTTTGGAACTTCATGTTTAATCAGATGTGCAAATTTCATGTTTGCACATAAAAGGGTCCATCATTGGACCTATCCTGGGTAAGAGGAGTCTTTATCAGTATTCATGCCAAAATATTTAATGTCAGGCAGTTTTTTTAAAAATTCAATGGACATGGGCATCTCGGCCTGGGCCAGCATTTATTACCCATCCCTTATTGCCCAGAGGGCAGTTAAGAGTTAACCATATTGCTGTGGGTCTGGAGTCACATGTAGGCCAGACCAGGTAAGGATGGAAGTTTCCTTCCCGAATCCCATAATGTCCAGGGATGCGCGGGCTAGGTGGGTTAGCAATGGGAAATGCAGGGTTACGGGAATAGTGTGGGGGGGAGGGTGCGGGTCTGGGTTGTCTGCTATTCGGAGGGTTGGTGTGGACTCAATGGGCCAAATGACCTGCTTCCACACTGTAGGGATTTTATGATTCTATGATTCTAAACAGACCAAATTATTTCAAAAACACCATTCTGAAACTATTGAAAACATTCTAAGTAATAACATAAAATGGCTATTTTCTTCTCAGTTATTAAGTGAAACAAAATTCAGTTAAAATACAGTAGATTTCAAGGAAAGGATAAAAGAGTTGGCTGTGCGCTCTGAGTTTAACATATTCTCATATGTAAGCACTTTCATCTTCACATAAACCCACCAGGTCAGGTTTTCTCACGGTTACAGAAATTATCTGGCTCTCATTTGAAGATTGTGCTTTTCGCTCTTGATTTCCCCATGAGAGGAAATCATTTCTCAGTCTCTGGACTAAGCATTGTTTTTTCTTTTATCATTTTACACACTTTAATCATTCTTCAGCTTTCTAACCTCAAGTGAATACCAGATGAGTTCATGCAAGCTGTCCTTATCACTGATTAAGCCAGGTTTCATTCTGCTACTTCTGACTTTACCCTTATATGGTAACAGTAATAAGGGATTTGCATCAAAGGCAGGTCAGTAGTTTTGACATATAGATCATCTGTGATTTAACTGAATAAAAGAACAGGTTTGAGGGCCTGAGTAATGTCCAGTTCTTATCTACATCTGCTGGTGTGTGCAGCAACATAGTTGATTTAGTACTCTTGTGAATATGGGCCAGTTTGGTGATCCTGAGCAAACTCAATTATTTGCACTTTTTCAAGGAGTTGGGTAATGTTACATCGGTCCTCAAACTATTCAACTGGTTCCAACACAGCTGCTCTGGGAGAAGCATCCCAACATGTCTCTAACCGATATAGGTGAGATCATATCATACAGTATTTTACAAGTATGTTTTCCTCATGAAGTAACTCACATTGCAGCAGAAGTTAGACCAGATACATAATAAAACATCATGCTGACCAATGATTTGGTATTAGACCATACTATCTCCAGTGCTTTATCAATGACCTTCTCTCTATCTTAACTTATCACAGTTATAATTGTGCAATTACAATGCAGTGTTCAGCTCCATTCTTAATTCCTAAGATAATGAAGCAGTCCAAACCTTCATAGACATTCAGGCTTGGGCTGGTAAGTGACAGGTAATACTGATTTCAAGTAAGTTCCACATGATGACCATCTCCAACAAGAGATATAACGTGTTGGAAAATTAAACAACTAACAGGAGAAGGAGGATGCTCCAATTATATTCACACACTCAACGGGGCAGGTTCAATCTGTTAGTTCAAAAGACAAGGCTAAAGCATTTGCAACTATTTTCAGCCTGACGTCCAAGTGGTTGAAGCATCTTGGCCTCCTTCTAAGGCCTACAACATCAGAGATGCTAATCTTCAAACAATTTGATTCACTCCATGTGTTATCTCTCAGTTTTCTGTTTTGTTTGCAGCTTGGTATCCATAATAGCACTTAAATATCCAAAAATAGAAAATTGGAGCAGGAGTAGGCCATTCAGCCCTTTGAGACTGTTCCAGCATGCAATATGATCATGACCAATCATTGAACTCAATACACTGTTCCCGCTTTCTGTCCATACCCTTTGATCCATTTAGTCTTAAGAAATATTGACTTCACACTTTGTGACTCTAATCATAAGTTTGCCACACTATACATTATCAAAAGCTTTTTGAAAATCTAAATATATTACATCTACTGCATTACTCTTATCTATCCTTTCTGTTACTTCTTCAAATGAGTCAATAGGATTAGTAGAACATGACCTTTCCATTTGAAATCAGTATTTATTAGATTTTCTAATATTTTTCTAACGCTGTTTGATGAAAGATATAATATGTCTTGCCACTGACATTAAGTTAATTAATTAATAGTTCACTGTACTATGTAAATATATTGAATTGGGTAGCAGGCTTGATGATCTATATGGTCTACCTGCTCCTTTTTTATTCTCTTATGTTCTTACTTGCTAAATCTCCTTTTTCATCCTATGGCAATATTCCCATTTCTGACACTTCCTCTGTATTTCTTTCCTGATTTCTTTCAATGCTCATGGACACAATCCATCTAAACCAGAGATTTTGTCCGCCCAAAGTTTTATTAATTTATCTCTTCTCTTCCTATCTCAAATATCTTTATGTATTTTCTGAATTCTTATTCCAATGTTATGTCCACCATGTTAAGTCTCACTGGTAAATATGAGGTGAAGAATTATTTATTGGTTGAGCCATTTTATTATCATTACCTGTCAGTTTATTGTGGTGATCCCTTAGGGGTCTCATTCCAATCCTTATTTTTACTCTGTATTTACATTCCTATAGAATACTTTACAATGTCCTTTTGTATTTCCTAATGTATGTTGTACTTTCTCATTGCTGACCTAATTCTTTACTGAATTCTTTCCTTATCTTTTACCTTTTTGCATTTTATTTTGTCATCATTTCCTTTATTATCCATGTACTTAGTGTATGATTTTCTTCAGTTTCAATTTTGCACTTATTTAATCATTCATGGTTTGTCATTACTGTCTAGTTTGCATTTTAGTGGGATGTAGTTCTCCTGGGCGCTACTAATCAGTAATTTAAATGTTTCCAACTCTTTTCTATTTCTTTTTCAAACAATTGTTACAGTTGTTTTCCCTAGTCTCATTTTCATGCCCTTAAAATTAGCTTTTTCCATTTTTCTCTATTATTTCATGGGATGTGGGGGTTATTGGCAAGACCAGGAACCATCTTTATTTGCCCTTGAAAATGGTTCACAGGGCAATTTCGGAGTCAGCCTGTGTGTCTGGAGTCACATGTAGACCAGACCAAGTAAGGATGGCAGATTTCCTTCTGTAAAGAACATTAGATTAACTATTCTCACCTTTGTCCTTGTAATACCCTTCACAAGCTTAATCTTTAACCTTACTTTATTTGTGACACCACCATTGTAATATCATTCACGTGCAAGTTATTTAAAAACTAACACAGAATTCTGAAACACTTTTTGACAAGGTCTCACATTTTGACTGGTTAAGAAGTTAAGAACACGTGGGATCTAGGGCAATTTGACAAATTGGGTCCAAAATTGGCTGAGTGACAGGAAGCAAAGGATATAGGTACAAGGCTCTTTGTGTGATTTGAAACCTGTGTCCAGTGGGGCATACTGCAGGGTGCATGGTGCTAGGATCCTCGTTGTTTGCCATGTAATTAATGATCTAGACGTAAGTAAGGAGGTTATGATTAGTAAGTTCACAGATGACACAAAAATTGATGTTATGGTAAAGTAGGCAGGAGGAAAGCTTTACACTACAGAATGATTTAGATGGGCTGGTCAGATGGCAAGAGCAGAGATAAATGGAATTTAATGCTGAAAAGTGTGAGGTGATACATTTTGGGAGGATAACAAGATAAAGGAATTATGAAATGGTAGAGCCTAGGAGGTACAAAAGACCAGAGGGACCTTGATGTGTATGTCCATAGATCCTCAAAGGCAGCAGGGTGGGTAGGTAAGGTGGTTAAGAAGGCAAATGGAATACTTACCTTTATTAGTCAAGGCATACAGGAGCAAGGATGTTATGATGGAGCTCATATAGGGTTAATTAGGCCACACCTAGAGTACTGTGTGCATTCCTGGTCACCATGCTATAGGCAGTATGTAATTGTACAAGAGAAGGTACAGAAGAGATTCACTAGAATGTTGCCTGGGCTGGAAAAATTCAGCTATAAAGCGAGATTAGATAGGTTGAAGTTGTTTTCGTAAGAACAGAGAAGACATGACAGGGAATCTGATTGAGGTGTGCAAAGTTCTGAGGAGCATTGACAAGGTATGCAGGGAAAACGTTTAGAGGGGTCAATAACCAAGGGGCACAGTTTTATGATAAGGAACAGGAGGTTAGAGGGGATTTGAGAAAAGAAAAGTTTTTCACTCAGAGGGTTGTGGGCATCTGGAACTCCCTGCCTAAAAGGGTCGTAGAGGCAGAAATGCTCCAGATGTTTAAGAACTACTTAGATGAACACTTAAAATGCCAATGCATACTAGGCTACAGGTCAAGTGCTGGAAAATGAAATTACAATAGATGAATGCTTGATGCCTGGCAGGAATACAATGGGCTGGAGGGTCTCTTTCTATGCTGCTAAAAACCATAGACTCTATATATTGGTTCAAAAGGTTTGGAAGATTTTCAATTTCTCTAAAGTAGATGTTATTTCAAGAAAGAAAATATCCGAAGTGTTTCTGAGATAAAAAAACATCATGCTTGCAAATCCAAATAAAATGATCTAATATCAATGTCACAGGAAGAATATCTGAGGCCAATACCTATGAACAAGGAATTTGAAAGCTATCTTTCTGAATATTAATCAATTAATTTAAAGCAGATTAATTTTATTCATTATCTTAAGCATTTGTACTGGATCCAGATTTTTCCCAAATGTAGATTAAATTTCTCATTTCAAAACGATTGCATACCGTTTTGTTTTCAGTATGTATTCATTATATATCATTTACTTACAGATGGCAGATTGTATTGTCGATTTTAAAATGGTTCCGTAGATATAAATCTGATTCGTAGAGTCATAGAGTCATAGTCATAGAATAATACAGTACTTAAACAGACCCTCCGATCTAACCAATCCATGCCGAACATGATCCCAAACTAAACTAGTCCCATCTGCCTGCTCCTAGCCCATAGCCCTCCAAACCTTTCCTATTCATGTACCTATCCAAATGTCTTTTAAACGTTGTAATTGTACCCACATCTACCACTTCCTCAGGAAGTTTATTCCACACGTGAACCACCCTCTGTGTAAAACATTTGCCTCTCATGTCTTTTTTGAATGTCTCTCCTGTCACCTTAAAAATGGGCCATGAAGTCCCCCATCCTAAGGAAAAGACAACCACTATTAACTCTATCTATACCTCTCATTATTTTATAAACTTCTATCAGGTCACCTCTCAACCTCCTTTGCTCCAGTGAAAGAAGTCCCAGCCTATCCAGCCTTTCTTTACAACTCAAATCTGATTCAATAGAACATAGAACATAGAACATAGAACATAGAACGTTACAGCGCAGTACAGGCCCTTCGGCCCTCGATGTTGCGCCGACCTGTGAAACCAATCTGAAGCCCATCTAACCTAAACTATTCCATTATCATCCATTATCATCCAATAAAACTCAGTTATCACAAAACCACCAAAACATGTCATCATATATAACCTATACTGGATAAATGATTATTAATTTTCATTTCACATAAATCAGAGGAGAAGATAATGCCTTGATTGATGGAGACTAGCTGATAATTCTGCTATATTCTCCCCTGATTTAGATTCATGCCAAAGCAGTTGCACAATATCATCAATCTATCCTCGCAAATATAGTTCTAAGAAAATTTTGAGCGAGATGGGAATGATCAGTCCCTCAGGTTTCTTCTCCATACTGCATAATTGACCTGGTTCTATCCTGGTATCCAAGTGAATGTTAATTTGAGCCTTGCAGTTTCTCTTAGTTGTCTGGGGTTAGAAGGAAAATATTCACAAAGCTTTGTATGTCGAGTCCAGTAATATGATTAAGAAGAAAAGCTTCAAGAAAATTCACTCTCAACCCCCAAGGTAGCTCAACATATCTCCAAGACATCAACCTAACATTATAAGATAGGTACGGGATGTCAATCTATAATTTCAGCTCCTAATCATCACTGTATTATGGATCTTCCAGTATTTGCTGTTTGCAATGGCCAGCAATAGCTCATTAAACCACTAATGGATATAGAAAGAGAGACTTATATTACTGCAAATGGATGTTTATTAAACTATACAGTTGCATTTCCAGTCAGATTTTCTTTGCCATCTAAGATGAATGATAAGTCTTCTTCAATAGATACTCTTTCTATTTTCTTTTCTTTTATTCTTTCATGGGATATGGGAATCACTGGCAAGACCAGCATTTGTTGCCCATTCTAACTATCCTTAAAACTGAATGATTATTTCAAGACTTTTCAGAAGATTCAAGACATTAATGTGGGTCTGGAGTCACATGTAAACCAGACTGAATAAGGGTGGCAGATTTCCTTCCCGAAAGAACATTCATGATGGATTTACAACAATCAATGATTGCTTCATGATCACCTATACTGAGACTAGATTTATAGTCTAGATTTTTAAAATTGAGTTTAAAATCCACTGGTTGGATTTGTGGGATTTATGTCTCTCAAGTATTAGCCTGGGCCTCCAGGATTACTAATGACATTGCTGATGCGATTTCTTGGGGTCAAACACCACTGTCAATATGATATGATGTAATGCTTCCCTAAGATGATTTAGTTCTTTTTGAGGCAGATGTCTTGTAGTTAATGAACAACAGTAATGAGTTACACAGTTATAAGATCTCAGATTCATTAATCATCTGTGTTTTATGCTTAATGAAGTAATGGTTACATTACATGACTCTAACACGACATATGGATGGCTGACTGATTGCACACTGCAATGATTCAATTGCAATATGCCTGCTGAAAGTAAGGCAAATACCTTCATATAGAATGTAACAACATAAGACATCACCTAACTGTCATAAAGGTGGACTTCCTTCCAGGGATCTGAACAATTATACAGTACAACAATTACTATTATGCTACTAATTATCCTGGACTGCATTTAATTATTATATATGCTGTTATGGACTAGAACAGACCCCCTTAAAATATATTAAGAAGGTAGCCTAGACCCTAACTGTTTCTTAATTTAAAGGTAAATGTGATGTGCTATGTTCTGGATGCAATCCAATTGGTCAAACTACTTGCGTTAAGCAAAACGCAATTTATTCAATCACTATAGTTAAAACACAACTAAAGAAAGAGGAACTTGGAATAACTGAACTCTATTGGATTATTTTATTACTAATTAGTAACTGTTCCAATGCAGTAACATCCCACAAACACACTCTTAGCAAGGGGCAAATTCAAAAAACAGATTATCTCATATACAGTCCTTTAATCCAGAGGAAAGATCATCAGAAGACAATTCTGTGAGAAAACTCAGAGAGAGAGTGTAGCAGCTAGGAGAGATTCACTGCCTTCCAACTGTGCTTGAGATCTCAGTCTGGGGTGCAACTCATAGGGTATGGTTGAAGATTTTGTATTGTATCTCACCCTTTGACAGGAGCTTTCTGAAATTCCTCGCACCCTTGATCAGCCTTGAGACTGGGTCTAATCCACACAGAAGTTTTCCAGTCGGTCACTGAATTGTGTTCTCAGCCGTCTCTAGGTGGTACGTCATTTTCTTAAAGATAAACAAGCTGTCTTACTTAAAGGTAGGAGATGGGGGTGCGGCTTGAGGTGGGAGGAGGGGATAGGTGGGAGGAAGAACAGGTTAGGGAGGCAGGGACGAGCTGGACTGGTTTTGGGATGCGGTAGGGGGAGGGGAGATTTTGAAACTTGTGAAATCCACATTGATACCATTGGGCTGCAGGGTT
>NW_025971402.1:330-10717 GCF_021869965.1 Rhincodon typus | reverse complement strand
AAGGTGCAGGGCTGGATGAACACAGCAGGCCAAGCAGCATCATAGGACCCGAAACGTCAGCGTCTCTGCTCCTATGATGCTGCTTGGCCTGCTGTGTTCATCCAGCCCTGCACCTTGTTGTCTCGGATTCTCCAGCATCTGCAGTTCCTACTATCTCTATTCCTCCTATGTCTACTTTTCCATGGTGAGGTTTCTGTTCCTGTGACTGTATTCTGATAAAGTTGGGAGTTTCCTTGCTCCACTGAAGTGGTTTTAAATTAATCTTGGCTGTGGGTTTGTTGGTGAGATTTTAAACAGTGAATGCCTTCTAATGTGTGATAAATAGTGATGTTTGAGTTAATAGCCTCCTATTTGTAGTTGTTTTTGTTCATGCTTAAAATGAAACTAACTCTGCCTGAAGTGATAACTGAAGGTAAACCTAGATAAATCTTTCTTGATAAGACCAGGCTGCCACCAAAGGAATAAATCTCTCTAGTAAGGTGCCTTTCACTACCTCCATATGTCCTTGAGTCCTCTTTGAAATGAAATATTTCAATTTGTTGTCAATGGAGGTGAATTTGCAGCCTGTTCTTAACATAACTGGATATACTGATGTTGGCAAGTAAAGGGATTAATGCAGACTTACAGAATTCATTATGCTGCAGAAGTGCCCATGCTGGTTCTATTACATAATACCAATATCATGCCTTTTCACATATTCCTACACACACTATCCAAATCATCCAATAGATCAACTGAGCCTGCCTCCTCTGCCATATCCTGCAGGCTGTGCGTTCCATTTTCTGACTACTTGCTGTTTTGTTTCCATCTCCTCTTCTTGCATCACCCTTGCTACTTTCTTGTGGGCTGGTACACTTATTTGAGTGTTCCAGAATAGTTACATTTAATCCTATCCACTGAAAGCACTTGTCCACTTATCCCTGCAACTTTTGATCCCTGACAAACCTTGTGAATGCCTGTTACTGAAAGTGATCACTTCCACTGACTTAGTTAGGAGCTACACAAGTGTGCAAAATCAGTGTATGCCAAACATAGCACTGAGACTCTGAAATAACTGTCTTAAACCTAGTGGCATCTGTGCAGAGAGTTCATTAGAACTTTGTTTAGGCCCGACAGCTCTCAATTGTATATTGAGGCTCAGATGTAACTATGAATTCTATTCCCCTCTCTTCTTGCAGTCCTTTTACTTTGACCGGGATGATGTTGCCCTGCGTCACTTTGCTGAGTTCTTCAAGGAGCAGTCCCATGAGGAATGGAAACACGCTGAGAAACTGATGGCATTCCAGAATAAACGTGGAGGCCGGGTCCTCCTGCAGGACATCAAGGTGGGATTCTTAAAATCTTCAGTTAGCAGCTTTTTGTGAGCTGACTGACTGGTACATCTCAATCTGTTTAGTTTAGGATTGAGTAAATGCTGTATGAATGGCAAGTTGCTCACCAAAACAAAATATGTTTAACTTTAAAGGAAATATCTTTCACTTGTGCTACAAGAGCAGTAGGCAATTGAGATGATCAGCTCACTGGATTGTGAGCAAATGTCATTGTGTGTGACTCCTCTTTAGACAAGATGAGGCCACAGAAGGCAAGACTGAATTTCCAGGAGAGGAAAGCAGCAGCATCCAGCCTTTCCACATCTAGAAGATGTTTCTAATGTCGTGATCAGAACGATTCCAAGGCGCAGAATAGTAAAGCAAGGAATTACTTCCATTGGTACCTATTCTGTACACATGGGAATTCTTTCAGAATCCCTTTTTTCACTGTAGGATATGCTTAAATTTACTCTTCTTTCAGAACCATGTAAAATCTAGAGCTTTTTTTTAATCAAAGTAAAGCTGGTCTGAAGTACCTCCCCTACAATGAAGGATAACTAACTGATCAGATGTAGACTAATAATACAACTGCCTGCTGAGCTGTGCTCTCTGTCCCCACTTTGCAAAATTCAGAAGCCAGAGCAGGATGAGTGGGGCAGTGGTCTGGAGGCAATGCAGAGAGCTCTGCAGATGGAGAAGGATGTGAACCAGAGTCTGCTGGATCTGCACAAACTTGCCTCTGGCAACACGGACCCTCACGTGAGTATTTTTTTACTTCTAAATGGAGAGAAAATTCTGTTGGTGTACTCACTGGGGAAAATCCAGTTACCTTCTACCTGCCTCCTGCAGGCGGTTAAAACAAAACCTTTCAAAGATATCACGTGAGTGCACTTCCTTCATGTGGTGGTGATGGTCACATCTGTCATGGGAGCTCACATTTAGACACTTTTTTCGATCCTCTGGATTAATTTTGTCTTTTCTTCCAGCTGAGTGACTTCCTGGAGAGGCACTACTTGGATGAGCAATTGAAGATGATCAAGAAGCTGGGAGATCACATCACCAGCCTGAAGAGACTGGGAGCCCCTGAGAATGGCATGGGAGAGTACCTGTTTGACAGGCTCACCCTGGGGGAAGAGTGACTGAACTTGACTGTAGGGAATGGGTGCTTATTGTGTTATTGAGTCAAATGTCTCATCTCTCTTGTGGTGGTGACCTGGGCTTTATTGTGCAATGGACTTTTGAACTAAGTAAAACGCTCACTACCTGTAGTCTATTGTATGCTTTCTTTTGGAATAGTACCATCAATGGGATGGAGAAATTTAGTTGGTGGCTGGCAGGGGAGGAGATGGGGATGGGTGGGAATGTTGTGTGAAATTGGACAACTCAATGTTTTGACTCCTCCATGCAGTAGGGTGCCCAGGCAGAAGATAAAGTGGTGTTCTTCAAATGTGTGCTGAGTCACTGCAATGGAGGAGGTCAAGACTGGATGAGTCGGGGTCAGTGGTGTTGAAATGGGCAGTGACTGGGAGGTTAGGTTGGCTGTTACAGGCCAGGTGAAGATCCTCAATGAAACAAAAATGGGCTAATCTTTGTTCTGTATTACCAGCTAACCTGGTGTTTTTTCACCCAAATTAAGAATTCTCACTTCAATGGAGGTTGGTGTGTACTATTAATTTAGTACCACAGACCTTTTTATGAAAATAAAGGTTAACCTGTTAACCAGTAATCCAGTATCTACATCATATTGTAACCTAATTTTAATGTAAATGAGTGCCTCAACTGTCCCAAAGGACTACCCCTAAATCCTGAAAACTAGTGTTTCAGCTCCATGCTGCTGAGAAAGCACTAGCTTCCAAGGTGGGAAGTTGCACACTTGGAGATTTGCCATTTTTTTTTCAAAAAAAAAAAATCTTTCCGAAGGAACTGTCTGATTTCTTGACTAATTCCTGTGTTTGGCCTGTGGGTATAATTTTAATTGTGCATCTCCCTCCTTGCCCCCAACTCTGATCTGTTATAACCAGGTACTAGGCAAGAGTTCCCTACTCTATCAATATTCTAGGCAGGATATCCTCAGCTGGTTACAATCCCAGATGAGAAGGGATGAAACTGACTCCCATTAACTTAACTTTTTTTAGTGGATCACAACAGCATTACCCATTGGTACCTTTCCTTGCACAAATACCTTCACACTTTTCAAAGGAAACATTAATCAGGCTCTACACTTAAGTGGAAATTTATTAGCTGCTAACCATAGTATTAAATAAATAACACATTCAGATTATAAACATGAATGAGCTATGAAAATGACAGCTCAAGATAAGTAGCACTTTCTGTTTGGGTGGGTCAGTAGGTGGTATCTCTTCCCAATAGGCCAGGGCCTGGATGGGGATTGGTTGCTCCAGACACACCTCTCTTGTGTCCCACTGAACCCAGAGTTTAATCCCAAGGGAACAGTTCTCATCCCCTCATCCAGCAATTGAACTCCTGTGATTAATCCAGACAATAACCTGGGAGACTTATGAGGAACAGTATTGACGCACAAGAACCACAGGTAGAGGCAAGTTAAGTTCTAGAGCTCACAAGCTGAGACAACAGCAGAACCAGATTAAATAGTGACTTTCAAGTAGATGTTGGATATGTACGTGATATGGTCCAGACTAAACCCCCTTAAAATATGTTAAGAGGATGGTCTAGACTCTAAGATTTCTTATTTTAAAAGCAAATACCAGGTGTTGTGTTCCGGATGCAATGGATTAGTGAAAATACTAGTCTTGAAGCAAAACACACTTTATTTATGCATTATACTTAAAATACAACAAAAGAAAGAAGAAATTGGAATAACTTAACTCTAATGGAAAACTTAACAGAATAATAGATTATTTAACCACTAAACAGTAAGTGTTTCAATGTAGTAACATTCCATAAACACACCCTTGGCAAAGGCTAATTCAGTAAAATAGATTGTTTCATGGATAATCCTAACATCAGGAAGAGAACCCCCAGCTATTAGCTGTAACAGAGAGGAAAAACAGCTTTCACATCCAGTTCAAGACCCCAGCAGCAACAACTACAGGAAAAATTAGAAACTAAAAATCCTGGCTCTGTAGGAACTTGACCCCATCTGTTCAGGCTGCTTCTATTGTTCCAACTTTAAAAAAATACTCAAGGCCCCACATACTGTTTACTTTATTGAATCCAAGTAGACAACTCAATGCCTCTGCTTTAAAACTAATCTTCCAAAAAAAAAGACAACATACACCTCTGAAAGCCATACTATCATCACGTACATAAATGGAAAATGTGGGCAAGTGGGTTGAAACTGCATTTTCATTTCAAAGAGCTGGCATAGACACAGGAGATAAATGGCCTCATCTGTGTCTATGAAACAGTGTGGAGCCAAAGAGCTTGAGAACATATGGGTCTTTTCCAATCAGACTCAAACGTTCTTCAGCAATGTTGAAAATTGACCAGAAAAGGACTCATCGAACAAACAACATTAACGGCAGGAAAAGACCAGCTTCTCCATTGAGCCGGTCCCCAAACCTGCTGCAGCCAATGGGAGACGAGTGTGTGGGTGACACAGGATTCGGTCGCGTTCACGCGCTGTCATTCTCACATTTCCATTTCTCTGTCCAATGGCTGGTTTGTAAATTTAACTTGGATTCAAGACAACTTCATTCCTTTGAGTGTTGTATCAGCTCCAAAGATCCTCACGAGAAACAAACTTGACCAGGTTATGTAAAGCTGCTCCAGCAAAAGTAACAAATTATTACCAAATTCAAAGATGTGGTTCCAGACGGTTAAACAGGGAGACAGTTGCAGATTCTGAAACTACTTCAAAATGAACAAGGCCTCACAATTCAAAGTTGTGGTTCCAGAGTCTTAGGCACTTTTGAATCTCAGTACGGTTAATGGGGCCAAATTCAGTGACATAACAGAGATTGAACTCCCAAACCTCTCTGTATCCTAAATCTCTGATTGGCTCTGGATCTCAGTCCCTTCCCCACAGCCCGTTTAGACTCTCCTTTGTTCAATGGTGCCAAGATTGATGGAGATTCCTCAGTGGTTATTAGGGATTGTCAATCATCATTGGTGACATCATTACCTGTTTGAGTGTGGGAAGACCCAGGAGTATAAATACAAGAGCTTTTGGGTGAGTGGCTTAGTTCTAGATTTGTCTAGGTGATAGTAAGCAGGAATAGTGAAGATGGCCTCCCAAGTGTGTCAGAACTACCACAAGGACTGTGAGGATGCTGTTAACAAGCAGATCAACCTGGAGCTCTATTCCTCCTATGTTTACCTCTCCATGGTGAGCTTGGTTTTCCTTGGAGCTGCATTCTGAAGTGTTGAGATTTCAACTATCACCTGAATTTTCAACAGATTACTACTAACTTGTGAGACATGGTGGCTCAGTGGTTAACATTGTTGTCTCTCAGACCCAGGTGCCTGGGCTTGATTCCAGCCTTGGGTGTCTCTGGGGAGTTTTCATAATTACCCATCCTCCCACCCCTCCCCCACAACTCTCCATGTCTGCATGGATTTCCTTGTGCAGTCTAAAGATGTTCAGGTTAGGTGGATTGCCCATATAACATGCAGAGTTATAGGGTGTGGGATGGGTCTGGGTGGGATGGTCTTTAAATAGTCCACATTCTAACTTCCCCAAATACCCATTGGGATTAGAAACTTGTCAGTGGCGTGTTGAAGTGAAATGTTGGCAGATTGCTGCTATCTTATTCCTGCTGTCTAGCTCCACTCTGGAAATCTACAGGTTTGTCTTCAGTTCTGACTAATGCTGATTTAAAAACATGAAAATGTACCTTTTCAAGATATTGGGATTTTTGAAAGTGCTTTGTACACATCAAATTGTGTTGTTTGATTATTATCCACATATGCCTGAGATTCAGACCCCAATTTGTCTGTAGCATGGCCTTGCTGATAATGCTCAGATCCATTCACTTTCAGTGATGGAGTCTGAACTGTTATCAGTATGATGTACAGATGCCCCTATTCCTATTAAAATTTTCAATTTCTCTGAATGGAGAGATTGGTGTTCTCTTCCTAAATGATCAGCTGTAGGAGCTGATGCTTTGTGCATATTCTGGGGTATGGCATTATCCCAGACAAGATTTTTAACTGGTAGCTAAGTGTTAGTTTCACTTGTGACACTTAACTTTGTATTTGGAAGAATTCACAACCTGGGGTGAATATAATCTACAAGTACATAAGGCTTGTTACTTCAATTCTCATCCCACAGTCCTTCTACTTTGACCAGGATGATGTTGCCCTGTGTCACTTTGCTGAGTTCTTCAAGGAGCAGTCCCATGAGGAACGGGAACACGCTGAGAAATTGATGACATTCCAGAATAAACGTGGAGGCCGAGTCCTCCTGCAGGACATCAAGGTGGGGTTTGATGGAATGAGTGGCCTTTTGTCTGGATTCCCTTCATACTTTTTAAATAAGTGCTACATGAAACCCATTTTGGAAATTGCAATCTTGTCATGACTTTGTTCTTGTGTAAATATGCAGCTTTATCTTGATTCAATTGAGGGAAATATTTGCCTCTTCCCTCCCTCTAGAAGCCAGAGCAGGATGAGTGGGGCAGTGGTCTGGAGGCAATGCAGAGAGCTCTGCAGATGGAGAAGGATGTGAACCAGAGTCTGCTGGATCTGCACAAACTCACCTCTGGCAACACGGACCCTCATGTGAGTTCTTGGATAAGGAAATATAATCCTTGATGTCTCAAATTCCTGTTTTGAGATCCCTTTATCGGGTGAAGATCTTGGGATTAAAGCACATTTTTGAACAAACTTCCTTCAATCACTATCTGTTGACTGCCCATTGTTCCAAAGGGGGCCTCCATTCAAGCTGTTCAGGAAACTTTGATTTCTTTGCTGTTGGTGCCTAACTTGTGATCTGGTTTTTTGTCAGCTGTGTGACTTCCTGGAGAGGCACTACTTGGATGAGCAAGTGAAGATGATCAAGAAGCTGGGAGATCACATCACCAACCTGAAGAGACTGGGAGCCCCTGACAATGGCACAGGAGAGTACCTGTTTGACAGGCTCACCCTAGGGGAAGAGTGACTGAATTGACTGCAGGGAATATTTGCATATCTTTGTTTGGAGAGAAACGGCATGTCTTACACAAGTGGTGGTAACCTTAGCTTTATTGAGAAATGGATTTTCTAGTCAATAAAATGCTCACTACCTGTAGCCTATCAATCTTTTTTTCTTCCAAATAATTCCAAATGTGGAAATGGACAGCTCCAAGCTGAGGGCATGTTGCTGGTGCTGACTACCTTGTCTCCAAGCATTGATCCATTCTCTTTCCAAGTATTGCTGGGACTTGTCCTCTGGACACATGTTGAATATTCATGTTGGTCTAATGGTACATAACCATTAACTTGGTACCTAGCATTAAAAGGTAGTTGGTAGGTTGCTTTTAAGCAATACATACCTTTAAACTTGTGCGTTTGGGGAGTGACCGATGACAAAATCCTTGCCATCTGTAATATATTTAATGACTAAAGGTCATGCCATTAAGCTGGTGCATTAGTAAGCCTCTCATGCAAAGCAAGAAAATAAGGTAGAAATAAAACAGCAGATGCTGGACTGCAAGGTCCTCAAACAGGATGCTGGAAGAACAAAGCAAGATAGGCACATCTGGAGGAAATGTTAAATTTAGTGTTTCGCGTATTAGGCTTCTTCAGGACTGGATGTTGGGGAAGGGGAGCTGCAGGTGGGGAGGGGTGAGGGAAGGTGGAGAAAAGAGGGGTGGTGGCAGAATACTGGCAAGAGGTAGACACTAGTAGGTATGACCTGATTTTTGTGGGTGGGTGGGTGGGTGGGAGGGAGGGTCAGAAGGTGGAATGGGAGGAGATGGGACTGGCAAGGGTGCCAGGGGGTGGGTTGGAAAGTTAATTGAAATTAGAGGACTCAATTCCCCTAGGGGGAAATGAGGTGTTGCTCTTCAAATTTGCAACACTGGAGGAGGTCAAGGACTGACCTGTCGGAGGGGGACAAGGAGTTGAAAGGGATGGTGACTGGGAGGTAAGGTTGGCCATTACAGGCCAGGTGAAGATGCTTGGCAAAACAAAAGTGGGCTAATCTTTGTTCTCTGTGACCAGCTAACCTGGTGTTTTTCACCCAAATTAAGAACTATCACTTCAGTGGAGGTTGGAGTACATTATATAGTACCACAGCCCTTTTTATTTAAAAATAAACTTAGCCTGTTAACCAGTAATCCAGTATCTACATCATATTCTAACCTAATTTTAATAAACATGAGTGCCCTCACCCAAATTTGTCAAATGTCCCAAAGGACTAACCCTTAATCCTGAAAACTAGTTTCTTTCCTACCATGCTGCTGAGAAAGCACTGACTTCCAACATGGGAAGCTGCACACTTAGAGATTTGCAATTTTTTTTTTAAAAAAGAAATGTTCTTTCCAAAGGAACTGTCTGCTTTCCTGACTAATTCCTGTGCTTGGCCTGTGGGCACAATTTTAGCTGTGAATCTCCTTTCCTGCCCACCCACCCCTGATCTGTTACAACCAGTTACTAGGCAAGTGTCCCTAATCCATCAATATTCCAGACAGGATCTCTTTAGCTGATTACAATCCCAGATGAGAAGGGATGAAACCTGCTCCCATTAACTTAACCTTTTAGTGGGTTGCAACAGCATTATCCATTGATACTTTTCCTCGAACAAATACTTTGAATAGTGTGAAAGGAAACATTAATCCGGCTTTCAACTTGAAAGGTAAATTTAATAGCTGTTAAGCACCATATTAAGTAAACAACACATTCAGATTATAAACATAAATTGACTGTGAAAATGACAGCTCAAGATAAGGAGCAGAATTAGGCCATTCAGCCCCTTTGAGTTTGCTCTGCCATTCAATCATGTTTCTCAACCCCATTTTCCTGCCTTTTCCCTGCTATCCATGATCCTCTTTTAAATCGTGAACTTGTCGATCTCTGTCTTAAAAAAAAACTCAATAATTGGGCCTCTACAGCCCTATTTGGCAACAATTTCTACCAATTAATCATTACTGGCTGAAGAAATTCCACAAGGCTTTATAAATCAGTCAAAAGTTCTGTGACGAACATGTGAAATGGCTACTTAATTGGAATATATTGGTAATGTTGACATTCATGAAGCAGTTAATTTCAAGAACCTTAGCTTTGTGCACTTGTTGAAAGACATTTGTGCGATTTTCTTTTCAATGGTGGCTTTAGCTTCTAACACTCAGTGTGATTGATTCCTTCTTTACCTGCAGCACAGGGGTGTGTAATGGCTGCTCTTAGGTTGTGACCTTTATAGCTCTCTCTCTCTCTCTCTCTCACACACACACACACACAAGGCACTGCATACGTTCTTAATCCTTTTCTTTCATTCTTGGAAGCTTAAAACACAATTTGGGACATAATCCACAGGAGATGGTTTTTCTATTGAGAGGGATATTCAGACTTCCACTGTTACTGCAGCCAAAAGGGTTCACTATCTGGTGCAAGGCTGGATGAACACAGCAGGCCAAGCAGCATCATAGGAGCAGAGAGGCTGACGTTTCGGGCCTAGACCCTTCATCAGAAAAGGGGGAGGGGAAGGGGGTTTTGAAATAAATAGGGAGAGAGTGGGAGGCGGATAGAAGAGGGATAGAGGAGAGGATAGGTGGAGAGGAAACAAACAGGTCGAAGAGGCGGGGATGGGGCCAGGAAAGGTGAGTGTAGGTAGGGAGTTAGGAAGGGGATAGGTCAGTCCAGGGAGGACGGACAGGTCAAGGGGGCGGGATGAGGTTGGTCGGTAGGAGATGGAGGTGCGGCTTGAGGTGGGAGGAGGGGATAGGTGGGAGGAAGAACAGGTTAGGGAGGCAGGGACGAGCTGGACTGGTTTTGGGATGCGGTGGGGGGAGGGGAGATTTTAAAACTTGTGAAATCCTACCCCAGCTCAGAGCCTCCCTCTCCCAGACCTGCAAAGGACCTCTCCTGTTTTTTATTCTACGTAGGATCCACAACCTGAACTCCCAATTCTACTCAGCTTTATTGGACACTAAAAACCGTAAGTACAGTAAACTTAC
>NW_025971402.1:0-230 GCF_021869965.1 Rhincodon typus | reverse complement strand
CATCCGCCACCGCCGGGTTCCCCACTTCCGGGACAGCAAACACCATCGCTGCCGTTGCCACCGACACTGAAGTCGCGACCACCCTCACCGCTACTGCCGCCGCCTACCCCGCTCCTCCTACCTCCGACGCCGGTCCGCCCATCACCGATGCGGACGCAACTCCACCCACCGCCGGCGCAACTCCGCCCACAGCCGACGCCGACGCAGCTCCGCCCACAGCCGACGCCGAC
>NW_025971401.1:0-10718 GCF_021869965.1 Rhincodon typus | reverse complement strand
TCTCTCTCTCTCTCTCTCTCTCTGTCTCAGGTGCAAATGTCCCACAGCACTATTTAAGAAAAGCAGGAGAATTTTCTCAGCATCTTGTCCAATTTTTACCTCTGAATTAATAGAAAACATCGCATCGCTGTGTCTGGGAGTTTACATTGTGCAAATTGGCTGCAGCGTTTCCTGTTAACATTTCAAAAAACTTTGTTAGCTGCAAACTGCTTTTGTGTGTGAAAGCCCCTATATAAATACAAGTTTTTTTTTAAGTAATAGCAAATGACTGCAGATGTTAGAGATCTGAAATGAAACCAGAGGTTACAGGAGAAAATCAGCACGTCTGGCAACATCTGTGGCGAGAGAAACAAAGTCAATGTTTTGAATCCAGTATGAGTCCTTTTCAGAACTGAAGGGATATGGAATTTCTTTTTTAAATGCTGTTAACTAAGTAGGAAAGAGTGGTAAATGAAACAGTAGTGAGGGAGCACAGAGCAAAAGATAAAGAGAATGTGAATGGTAATAAAGGAGACATTTGGGTACAGAATAGATACTGCGATCGTTGCAAATAGTAGAAAATAGATTTCTGAAGAAGGGTCTAGGCCCGAAACGTCAGCCTTCCTGCTCCTCTGATGCTGCTTGGCCTGCTGTGTTCATCCAGCTCTACACCTTGTTATCTCAGATTCTCCAGCATCTGCAGTTCCTACTATCTCGGAAAACATATTAACTTCATTTTTGAATGTCTCCCTCTAACCTGTTATCTTACACAAGAACAGATTTGCTTAGTTTACAGTGGACAGTTGTCTCATCACATCAACATTACCTAAATCTAGATTTTTAATAGCAGTTTTATGTTTCTCCTTTTCAGACATTAAGCTGAACTCAGTCAATTTGTGATTGCTGTTTGCAGGCAGTGAAGAAGGCAAGTGGTATGTTAGATTTAGATTCATAGAGTTGCACAACATGGAAATAGGCCTTTCAATCCAACTCATCCATGCCGAACAGATATTCTAAATTATTCTAGTTCCATTTGCCATCATTTGGCCCATATCCCTCTGAACCCTTCCTATTTTTATAGCCATCCAGATGCCTTCTAAATGTTGTAATTGTACCAGCCTCCACCACTTCCTCTGGCAGCTCATTCCATACACACATCACCCTCTGCATGAAAAAGTTACCACTTAGGTCCCTTTTAAATCTTTCCCCTTTCACTTTAAACCTATGCCGTCCAATTTTGGACTTCCCTACCCTGAGAAAAAGACCTCGGTATTTACCCTATCTATGCCCCTCCTAGTTTTACCTCTCAGCCTCCAATTCTCCAGGGAAAATAGCCCCAGCCTATTTGGCATCTCCCTACAGCTTAAAACTTCCAACCCTGGCAGCATCCTTGTCGATCTTTTCTGCAGCCTTTCAAGTTTAACAACATATTTCATATAGCAGGGAGACCAGAACTGAATGCAGTATTCCAAGAGTGGCCTCACCAATGTCCTGGAGTCGTAGCAAGACGATTCAAGTACAGGAGCAGGGATGTCTTGCTACAATTATAGAGAACTTAGAGAAACCACACCTAGAATATCAACACAGGTTTTGTTCTCCTTATTTCCATAGGATCCCCACAATTTGGGGACAGACCATTTGCCCAACAAGTCGACACCAACCCTCCAAAGAGCATCCCACTTCGCCTATTCCCCCCATCTCTATCTCCATTACCCTGTATTTCCCCTGGCTAATGCACCTAACCTACACATCCCTGAACACTATGGGTAATTTAGCACAGCTCTTCCCTCTAATGTGCACATCTTTGGACGTTGGGAGAAACAGGAGCATCCAATAGAAACCCACACAGACGTGGGGTAACATGCAAACTCCACACAGACAGTCACTCGAGAGTGGAATTGAACCTGAGTTCCTGATGCTGTAAGGCAGCAGTGCTAACCACTGAGCCACCGTGCCTTCCAATCTGAAGAAGGATGTTCTGGTTATTGAGGGAACACAACAAAGGTTTATCTGACTGATTTGTGAGATTGCATTGGTTGGGACTGGTGAAGTTGAGCATTCAAAATAAATTTCAGTTTATTTCTTTCCAATGTTCACCCTTTTGAAGCCAAATATTTTAAAGAAAGTATGCTTCTTATTTGCTCGTTTGAAGCCACTGAGCATGTGCGTTTTAGAGAGAGCTAGAAATGAACAAACACACATTCTGACAGCAGGCTCAGTCTGAGTTCTGACTGTTTCTTATTACGAACGTTAAATCTGCCACTTTGCAGCTGCTAACAGTGGGGATGAAACAAACTCTTACTCTGGTCTTAAATCCACTGTCTACTTATCTCTCATTATACACTCTCTCTTATCATTCAAGTGATTTCATTTGTAAACACAAAGGCTGTTCCTACCATTTTCCAATCCTTGATGTGGACCTTATCACTTGCTATCACCAGTTTCCAGTCCTGACCATCCTGCAGTCAGGTTTCCGTAATAACTAGATTCCCATACCTTCCAGATTGAATTTGTGTCTGCAATTCATTCACTTTGCTCCCTGTATTCTGTGCATTTCTATAAAGACTGCTTGTTTGTGCCACATGTTTAACCAGTCCTTCCACCTTACGGACACAGCTTATATTTCTCTACCCTGGATAATAGCTCTTAGGTTTCCTTTATCTGCAATGCTAAAGCCACAGTTTCTGACCATTACCCCACTCCCTGCCCTCTCATTTCATTGCAAACTATAATTTCTATTACCTTTTGTACCTAAGACCTCCTCCATCCCACTTTGTCAGATTAAAGCCTTTATGACCACTTTAATTGCCTTTTCCAAATGGTGGGTAGTATCCCTACCTCTGGGCCAGATGTTCCGTGTTTGAGTCCGACTCCAGGATCTATTCACTTCTCCAAAACACAGCCAAGCGCTTTGATGACCAATCTGTAAGTCCTTCTAGGGCAGCTGATCATAGAATCCCTACAGTGCAGAAAGAGGCTATTTGACCCATCGAGTCAGCACCAAACCTCCAAAGAGCATCCCACCTAGACCCCCATCCCATCTCCATAACCCTACACATCCCTGGACACTACAAGGCAATTTAGCATGGCCAATTCACCTAACCTGCACATCTTTGGAGTGTGGGAGGAAACCAGAGCACCTGGAAAAACATTCACGCGGAAATGAGGAGAATGTGCAAACTCCACACAGACTATCGCCTGAGGGTAGAATCAAACCAGTGTCCCTGGCACTGTGAGGCAGGATTGGTAAACACTGAGCCACTGTGCCACCCTGATGGCAAGTACAAAATGTGGGAGAGCTTCCTCGTCAGCCATCCTTCAGAAAGCATTGACAAACCATTGCAAGACTTTGCACCTAAACTGAGAACAATCCGATGGAGATCCATGGTGCGACCATTGGAAAACAAGGAGATGAGAAAAGACAGAATAGGTGATTGATATAGCCTGGTTTAGGTAGAACTCATCCCATTGATACATATAGTTTCCTTGCTTTTCCAATGTCCGGTGAAACAGAATTGTTCTTTCCCACATCAGTCCTTCAGTTATTTTCTAACTTCCCTAATTTGCTTAGCTTTACATTGTCCACTTATAGCATGGATTCATAACCCCATGATTATAACCATTGAGGCCCTGCTCTTCAATTTACTCCCTCATTTGTGACACTCTCCAAATTGGATCTTTTGTCTATCCTTCCCTCTGTTTTTGGTCCCGTGCATCCATAGTGCCCAACATCTTTTCAATGCTGGGTGAGACATTCCTCACTGCTGCGGATTGAAGCATTGCAAATGGTTACTGTCCTGAAGCAGCAACTCAGATTTGATGCCCCAGCCTTCGGTTTGTGGTCTGAACCATAACGTTCAGACAGAGGTGAGAGCTGATTCACAGCCAACAGGAATTTGAGGATGCTTCAAAATCCAAGACAATTTTGATTGGGCTGATTTTGAATAACAAATCGTCATTATTTTGTGACTGAGTATCATTTTGTAAGATTCATAACAGTAAGAAACAATGAAATACTTGGATTCAGTCCCATTTGGAAAAAAAGAAATTATATAATAACTCGCACCATTTAACAGGTTGTTTTTCCCCCTTATTTAAAACACAGCAGTATTTGTTGAATGACTCTGGACCACAGAACATGCTCAATACCTCTTGGTTTGATAATTGAATTACTTTACAGTTCACACTCATTAAATTAAGTAATAAGCAAAAAGAAAGCCTTTTGAAATCATTTGAGTCAATTGGGGGTTACATTTTAAAATGTTTATTTTTTTGAAATGTGCTCATCAATTTTGCCAGTTCTTCTTGTCTAATTGGTGTTGACATTGTTTGACATTATCGGGTGGCACAGTGGTCAGCACTGCTGCCTCACATCACCAGGGATCTGGGCTCAATTCAACTCTTGGGTCAGTATAGAGTTTGCACATTCTCCCCGTGTCTGCGTGGGTTTCCTCCAGGTGCTCCAGTTTCCTCCCACAGTCCAAAGATGTGCAGGCTAGGTGGATTGCCCATAGTGTGCAGGCTAGGTGAATTAGCCAATGGAAGTCCTGGAATGGGTGGAGTGGTGTTTGGGGGGTAGTGTGAACTTGATGGGCCAAATAGCCTGCTTCCACACTGCAGAGGTTTTATGATTTTTGGCATAGAACAATTCTGATTGTCCAATGAAAAACAAGTGTTTAGCTGCATTCATTTCAACCCTGGGTAAAGGTGCAAGGTCCATAGTGTTGGTCATCAGAAAGTTTGCAAATTTACAGATTATTTAAGTTGTGTGACTCAGGGATATGCATTGACGACACACTAGGTTATACAGGAGCTTTATTTTAAATGTTTCCTTCATGCCTTTAGCTACAAACTAACATCTTAGTTTCTGTTTTTCTATGACCGTGATGACAGCACAGTAAGCATGCAGCAGAACAGCCAAACCCTGAACGACTGAACACAACACAAATGCTTTCACTTTGTATTCACCACTGTCCTTCAGAACACATACTCACCAGTTCCAACCTTAATTGCTATAATAATAATCAAATACACCAAATGGAAATGCACATGCTATTTTTCTTCCTTTCAATTATTACATGTTTTTGTGTACCTGTGATCTGAGCGAAGGCTGCAATTTCTAAAGTTAAAAGGCTCTACTCTTAACTCCTTTTCACCTGTTGGCAGCTCCTGGAATTAAATGGATTTTCACCAGCTTCATTGTGAAAGCTGCCTCCCACATGCTTTGGTTAAAAAGCTACTTCCAAGGCCCTCGAATTCCCTCCTTTCACATATCAAGCAATTTTCAATACTGCCCCCACATCTCAAGAGACTAGTTTCATACTACAATTAAAAAAATTACATAGCTGCTGATTTTTTCTTAATTCACTAATCGGATGTGGGTGTTGCTGCCTGGACCAGCATTTATTGCCATGTCCCTGGTTGCCCTTGAGAATTCATGTACTTATCGGAAATAACTGCACAGAGGCTGGTATCCATATTTACATGTGCACAGTATATGGGCTCTGCCCAAGCAGCTCAGAGCCAGGCAAAAGGCTTTCTTTTTAGAGATTCTAAATCCCTTGCGGTAAGCTGTGTTCTTGAACCGCTGCAGTCCATGTGCTAGACTATGTCAGCAACATGGACTGAATCGTAAAGCACATATAGGTATTCTAATAAGCAACAAATTGAAATCCGGTGTCTTTGGAATCCCAAACTGTAACCCCCCAACTTCAACACCACCCATAGGACAACATCCAAATTTACAATACTTAGGTGCAAGTATTAGAAATTGAAAAGAACATGGTTTTTTGTTTTCATTTTTTTTAAATAGCAGAGTAGGCTGAAATGAAGGAGGGGTCTGTTTTGAAGGATTACTGCATGTTTTGAAAAGCAAACATTGTTTAAACAGCTTTTTGAACAAGCAGTAAGTGAAGTTTAGTTTACAGATGAACTGGAACTGAAAGGATCTGTACACAAATGCTGGACAACAAGGTGCAGGGCTGGATGAACACAGCAGGCCAAGCAGCATCATAGGAGCAGAGAGGCTGACGTTTCGGGCCTAGACCCTTCATCAGAAAAGAAGGCCCAAAACGTCAGCCTCTCTGCTCCTATGATGCTGCTTGGCCTGCTGTGTTCATCCAGCCCTGCACCTTGTTGTCTCGGATTCTCCAGCATCTGCAGTTCCTACTATCTCTGTACACAAATGCTGCTCAGGTTGGGAGCAAAAGTTGATTGGTCTATTGACTGGTGACCAGTTATTGACAAATAAAGGCTTTTGCACATGGTGCCTTTACTGAGTCCCTGCACTTACACACACACAACAAAGGTGCTGTGGGGAAAAATAAACACTACTGTGCAGCAGTAGTGTGGAGAATGAAAAAAAAATAAACAAGGGATTTAGAATCTCTAAAAAGAAAGCCTTTTGCCTGGCTCTGAGCTGCTTGGGCAGAGCCCATATACTGTGTACATGTAAATATAGATACCAGCCTCTGTGCAGTTATTTCCAATAAATACATGAATAGAAAAGGTTTGGTAAGATACGGGCCCAAGTGTGGGCAGGTGGGACTGGTTTAGTTTGGGATTAAGTTCAGCATGGACTGGTTGGTCCAAAGGACTTGTTTCTGCGCCGTATGAATCTATGGCTCTATGACCTGTAGCTGAAGTCTAATTACCTGTAATAAATTGTGATTCTTAGTAATTACAGAAGCCTGGTCTGTGATTTCCATCAACCTAGAAATCAACCTTATCAGTCTGAAAGTCAGGAAAAATAAGTACTTTGAGTATTTTATTTTAAAATCTTAGCTTTTGCTTTAACTCTAGGAATAGCAGGACTTGATTTCCAGTACATTACCCGGTGAGGCATGGTAAAACTGATCAAGCCTCTCTGCTCCTATGATGCTGCTTGGCCTGCTGTGTTCATCCAGCCCTGCACCTTGTTGTCTCGGATTCTCCAGCATCTGCAGTTCCTACTATCTCTGATTCGATGCAACATTGTGTTGGCTATTAATAAGAATCACTGTTTTATTGAGCGCAGTTAGTTGGGAATGGGCAGTAAATTCCCACTTTGCCAGTAACGCCCAGATTTCAATACTGGCCGACAAAAGCTGACAAAACTAGATTATCTGTTCACTGGAATCAGAGCAGAGATCCTGTTATTATTAATCCCATCAGCCGCACACTTCCTGCATTAGCTTTGTTGAGATTTGCTTTTAATATAAAATTGACGCAAGTGACTGGCCTTTTAATAATGTGGAAGGGTCGCCACTCCTCAGGTGGCAGATGGGGTGAGGAGAAGTGATGACCTGCTGGTATTATCACGAGACTATTAATCCATAGACCCATAGGAGCTTTTAGAATTTAAATTCAATAGATGAAAAAAAACTGAAATTAAGAGTCTAATGACGGCCATGAAACTGCTGGGGGAAACCCCACTAATGCCCTTAAAGGAAGGAAATCTGTCTCCATACCTGGCTTACATGTGACGCCAGACCCACAGCAATGTGGTTTACTCTAAACAGTTCTTTGGGTATTTAAGGATGGGCCAGGGATGCCCACATCCTGTGATGAATGAAAAGGAAAGGCTACACTTGGCATTGAGGAAAGAATTGCTTTCCATTAGGCAGGGTTCAAAGATGGAATAACACTAAGACTGGGTAACCATTGCGGCTTGTTTCTTAAATAGCAATATAATTTATGTAATATGCACTGATATTGGCAGTGAAGCATCAGTTGTGCTACCGAGAAAGATTTGCTTATTGTCAATGTCCTGCAAAACAGCTGCTTGAAAAGATCTGAATCTATACAGCACAATCCATGAGCACAGGATGTCTCAAAGAGCTTTACAGCTGATTAGCTGCTTTTAAAGTGTGACCACTGTTGGGACTCGGGTATTCAGCACCCAATTTGTTCACAGTAAGCTCCCTTCAAGTCTGTGTGATAATAGCGTGAATATCTGATTTAGCTGTGTTAATTGAAGGATAAATTTTGGCCTTAACACTAGGGATAACTGTCCTGCTCATCTCCAAAATAGTGCCATGGGATCTTTTTATATCTACCTCAGAGGACAGACAAGGCCTTGCTTAATCTTTCATACAAAACACAGCACCTCCAACAGTGCAGCACTCCCTCCTTTTTGCATAGGAGTGTCAGTTTTGATGGAAATGCTCCAGTCCTGGAGACAGATGAAAACTGAAACTTTGTGACTCCAAGACAGTAGTGCTACCAGCTGAGCCATGACTGACACTGTTTGTTATCTCCTTAATGGCCTGTTCATCAACATGAAGAGAATTACTGTTGCATCTGTTCAGAAACTGATTGAGATAAACTGGTTTATCAACTTGCAATCCGCCAGTGAAGGTGTTTTTTTTAAATCAAATGCGTCAGACCCCTCTCTGCAGTGAATGTCTTTGGAGAAATATTGTTAAGCAGAAGTGGGTGTCTTTTTGAGTGGGTGTTTTATGTGGTCTCTGTGTTAGTGCGGGAGTTGAAAACCATAGATATTATACTGATGTGTTACTTTGAAGAAGTGTTGTGCAATATTATTACTAATATTAAAGATGATTATTTAGACTAAAGCATCATGCAGATGTTACCCCAAATAGTAAATTATGATTATTGTATTTTTCACCATCTGTTGTAATTAAAGTTAATTATGTAGAAGCTTCATTTTATGTAAGGGAGTAAAAAAGGATTGGCCATGTTTCCTTTCCAGGATCCTTGGCAGTACATTTAACAAACTTCTACTTAGATCCTAGCTAATGCTTAATCTTTTTTAAATTTCATTCTCATTGTGTGGGCATCATTGGCAAAGCCAGCATTTAGTGTCAATCCCTAGTTTCCCCTGAAGAAGGCAGTGGTGAGCTACCTTCTGTATTCTGTGAGGTGGAGGTGCCAACAGAGAACTGCAGAATTTCATCCTGTCCTCAATGAAGGAGTGATGGCATAGTTCCAAGACAGCATTGGAAGCATCTTGGAGATTCAGTTGTCTCCACACAGCTTCTGCACTTTTCCTTTTAGGCGGGATTGGATTGTGAAGTTCTTAGAAGTTCTTTAGAAGTTCTTTCTAATGATGTGGGATTTTTGTAGCAGTGTGAATCTCGAGCCACCATAACTTGACCATCTTGCTCTAGCTTTAAAAACCAACTTTGTAACCTGTGCCGTAAATTAATTCATATATAATCTATCTGATGTGCGATTCAAAGTGTCAAATGAAGTTGAATAAATTGAATGATTATCCAGCTACTTGAAATGGAGGTTGACACAGGATGTGGGAGAGTGTAAGACTTGGTTTGGATTATAAAAAAGATATATAACATATAAACAAGAGTAGGCCTCTTGGTCTTTCGAGTCTGCTCCTCCATTCAATAAGATCACAACTGATCTGGTTTTAACTTTTACTCTACAGTCCTGCATATCCCGAATAATTCTTCATCCTCTTGGCCATCAAGATTCTATCTACCTCTGCCTTAAAAATATCTGAAGATTCTGCATCCACAGAAAAATACTTCCTCATCTTTGTTTTAAATTAGCGACCTTGTATTTTTAAAGTAAGGGCCCTAGTTCTAGATTCTCCTATAAGAAGAAATTTTGTTTCAACACTCACTGGTCAGTTCCTTTCAGGGTCTTTTATGTTCCAATTAAATTAACTCTAACTCTTCCAGACTACAGGGGATGCAGGAGTAGCCTGGCTAGCTCTTCCTCATCAGGCAATCCACTCATTCCGGACATTAGTCTGGTAAACCTTCTCTAAACTTGTTTCCAATGTATTAGCATCTTGCCATTTCAACAGTGAGACAATGTGAACAGGTCCCATATGAAGAGGGTCATTGAGTTCTTCCCATTATACAGACCAACACTTAGACCTCAAACAACACCACCAAACCAGTTGTTTATCTCATTTCTGCTTTGGGATCTCGCTATAAATCAGCTGATTTCCTCCGGTCTTGACATTGTATGGTATGTTGTTGACTGCGAGATACTTTGGCACATCCAGGGATGTCACAAGGTCCTAAAGATGGCAGGTAAGGAAGAAAAAGAGTAACTGGTTAAGCTCTCTGCTGGGTACCTGCCCTGAATGACACCCAGTGATTTTTAAAGAGAGGAAGAATCATCTACATATGATTAATACAGCATCTTTCAGGACCACCTTCTCAAGGACTGTCAGGGGTGGGCAATGAATGCTGACCCAGACTGTGATGTACCTATCCCAATTAAAAAAATCCTGAGGAATTCCTAAAAAGTTTTACAGATACTCTTTTGAAGTGTGGTTGTTACCGGAACGTGGCGAGATCAGCAGCCAATATATGAACAGCGGTCTTCCATAAATAACATCGGAAAAACATAGAGCGGACAGACTTCCTTTCTTAATGTCTCATTGATCCATTGATCATTGTTGATATTTATTTTAACACATTTATTTTGACATGGGTCACAACCTCAGAAAGTACCAGAGTGCTGTAATGTCAGTATAGCAGCTGTCAATTTATACACAGCAAGATCCCATATCAGTAATGTGATCACAATCTGAGGGATAAATAATGGTCAGAAAATTAGGGAGCTTTCCCCTGCCCTTCTGTGAAATAGTGCTACAGATTTGGTTCCTGCCACCTGTGAGGGCAAATAGGGTCTTGGATTAACAGAGATAGTAGGAACTGCAGATGCTGGAAAATCTGAGATAACAAGGTGTACAGCTAGATGAACACAACAGGCCAAGCAGCATCATAGGAGCAGGAAGGCTGACGTTTCGGGCCTGGACCCTT
>NW_025971400.1:0-10719 GCF_021869965.1 Rhincodon typus | reverse complement strand
CCCTTCTCCACTCGGCCAAGCTCATATCCACTTTGAACAACTTCTCCTTTAACTCCTCCCACTTTCTTTAGATCAAAGGAGTGGCTATGGGTATCTTCATGGACCCAGTTATGCCTGCCTCTTTGTGGAGGATGTGAAGCATTCCTTGTCCCAGTCCTAATTGGGTCTCTCCTACAACTCTTTCTCAGCTACATTGATGACATCATCAGTGCTATCTCCCCCTCTCATCCAGAATGAAGAAAAGCCTATCAATTTCGCTTCCGATTTCTATCCTGCTCTCACCTTCACCTGGTCCACATTTGACTCTGCCTGTCCTTTCCTTAACATCTGTTTCTATTTCTTGAGTTAGGTTGGCCACCAATATCCAGTGTAAATCCATCGACTCCCACAGTTACCTGAACTGTACATCCTCACACCCTGCTTCCACATCGCATTCCCCCAGTTTCTCCATCTCCAAAACATCTGTTCCGATGATGCTACCTTCTGCAAACGAGCCTCTGAAATATCCACCTTCTGCCTCAACCGAGTATTCCCCACCACTGTGATCGACGAGGCCTCAACAGTGTCCGACCCATCCCCCACACTTCTGCTCTCATTACTTCTCTTCGCTCCCACAACAACGAGAGGATCCCCTTGTCCTTACTTTCCACCAGCATTCATATCCAAAGGACCATAAGTTGTAAACTCCAGCAAGATGCCGCTACCGGACACATTTTCCCTTCCAATCTTTTGTCAGATTTCTGCAAGGACCATTTCCTCAGGGACACACTGGTCCATTCCTCCTTCACTCTCAACGCAACCCTATAGTCCCACAGCACCTTCCCATAGAATTACAGAAGGTATAGCTCCTGCCTGTTTACCTCCTCCCTCCTCACTATCCAAGCCTTCCAAGTGAAGCAGTGATTTACCTGCACTTCACTAAATCTAGTCCACTATATTCACTCAGAGATAGTAAGAGCTGCCGATGTTGGAGTCAGAGATAACACAGTGTGGAGCTGGAGGAACACAGCAGGTCAGGCAGCATCAGAGGAGCAGGAAAGTTGATGTTTCCAGTTGGGACCCTTCTTCAATAGTGCATTTCCCAACCCAACCCGAAATGTCAACTTTCTTACTCCCCTGATACTGCCTGGCCTGCTGTGTTCCTCCAGCTCCACACTACGTTATCACTGTAGTCACTGCTCCCCAATGTGATCTCCTCTACATTGGGAGATGAAATGCAGGCTGGGTGACTGTTTTGTGGAACACCTACGTCCTGTCCAAAAAAATTACCCTGAGCTTCCAGTTACATGTCACTTCAACACACCAGCAGTGCACTAGTGAAGCTCAGTGCAAGTTGGAAGGACAGCATCTCATTTGCCACCTGGGGACTCTGGAGTCTTCGGGAGTCAATATCAAGGTAAATAATTTTGGGGCTTGGGCACCTTCTCACATGTCATTTACCCAAACTTTCACCCCTGCCTCTGACATGACATGAGCTGCTTTCACCACAGGCAACCCATTACACCTACTTATCAACTTTTCTCTATTCCTGGCTTGCTGTTATCCATACCTTTGTTCATCTAACTGTCTATCTCTCCTTCTGGGCCCCATTTCCAACTATCATCTCACTCCTTTACCCACTCTCTTCAGCATATATACCACCTCTTCTTAGTTATTATTAGTTTGGATTAAGGGTCACTGGACCCAAAATGTTAACTCTGATTTCTCTCCACAGATGCTGCCAGACCTGCTGAATTTATCCAGCAATTTCTGTTGTTGTTCCTTTTATATTGAGACAAATATTTCCTACATTTTGATACAGGAAAATCGAACAAAATCAGTAACAGCACTCAAGAAATGGATTTTTAGAAAAACAGCTTTAGACAAATAAGCCTTTGCCCCTTCAAGAACTCTTGGGTTCTCAGTGCAGGTGGATCGGCGGAGCGCATAACATGACATTACGCAATATATGTGACAAATAAATATGAGGAGTCATCTAAATCAACGAAGCATGACATGGAACGTGTGACAGAACTTTAGGCTGGTCTGAAAGGCAGGCTGGAAGATCATGTGCAGAATATATGGGGCAGGGATACAGAGAAAGCAGTCCCTGCTCAAATTCCCAGCCCTTGTGTATAAAATGTGAGCCTTTAAGACCTTTCATTTTTTTTTCTGATGGGGATAGTCATTTAATATTTTTGTGACATTTGGTAATGGTCTGTGTATTCTAGTGAATTGGGAGGTTAGAGTGATTGATTGACTAAGTCATTTTGCTTAACTGGGAATCTGGGAAACATATTCTGAAAATAAAATCGATAGCCTAAGTTCTGTGAAGATGGAGAGTGCAAGAGAACTGAGGAGGTGATGAATTTCACAATTAGCTTGTCTTGATGTAGGTATTTGTTGTTTAAGCAGGATTTCTTCAATGTCACCACCTATGACTTTTAACTGTTTCCTTTAATTTGGAAGATTTTGTTTCGCTACTGTACATTCTCATTGTGACACATACATAATATATATATATATGTTCAGCCAGGATCATATTAAATGGTGGAGCAAGCTCATAGGGTGAATTTCCTACTCCTGTTCCTAGTTCTTACAAATATAAAAAGAAAATGTTCATATGACCTGCAAAGTTGAATTATTAGAACTGGGGGAAAAAAATTACATAGAAGGAGATTGCATTGTTGTGGTACAGGAGTAGGAACAGGAGTAGGCTATTCAGTCCCTACCATTCAATGAGGTCATGGCTGATCTGTGTCCTAACTCCACTTGCCTGCCTTTGGCCCATATCCCTTAATACCTTTGCTTAACAAAAATTTATCTTTCTCAGATTTAAAATTAACAACTGATCTAGCATCCACTGCCATTTGTGGAAGAAAGCTCCAAACATCTTTTCTGTATTGAAGTGCTTCCTATCCTGAATGATCTGATCCTCATTCTCAGACAATGCCTCCTAGTTCTAGAATCACAGAGCATGTTTTAAAAAGATCACCTCTCAGTCCTCTAAACTCCAGTGAGTATCAGCCTAAAATATTCAATCTTTTCTTATGTAAAAACACATTCAACCCAGGAAGCAACCTAATGAGCCTTCTCTGAATTGCTTCCAGTACAAGTATATAACTCCTTAAGTAAGGGAATAAAACTGTCCACAGTATTCTAGCTATTGTCTCACCATTGCCCAGTATGATGTAGCAAGAGTTTATGCAAGATCTTTAATCTCCATCCCTCTTGCAATCTCTGTTTTAACAATAAGGAATAAAGACAAGCCAAGTTGAAGTCAATCTTGGAATTGGTGGCAGCAATGATAATGCTAAGCACTTTCCTTGTTTAATTCCATGTTTACTATACTTTATCTTTGAATATATTAAAGACTGTGATGGACGCATTTTTGGTCTCTCAGAGAATTGAGGGATTTGGGGAGGAGCAGGAAAGTGGAATTGTAGCCAAAAATCTGTCATGATTGTGTTGAAAAGCAGGGCAGTGTCGATGGGCTAAATGGCCTACTCATCTCCTTTTTTCTGTGATCTTAATGAACCTTTCCTATCATTGAATCATTTCAAGAAACTGTTATAGAGTCATAAAGTTATACAGCACAGAAACAGAACCATCGGTCCAACTAGTCCATGCCAATCAAGTTTCCCAAACTAAACTAGACCCTCTTGCCTACCTTTTGCCCACATCCCTTAAAACCTTTCCTATTCATGTACCTATTCAAATGTCTTTAAAATGTTGTACCTGCAACTACCATTTCCTCTGGCAGTTCATTTCATATATGAACCACCCTCTGTTAGAAAAAGTTATCCCTCAGGACCTTTTTGAAACTTTCTCCTCTCACCTTAAAACTATGCCCCCAATCTCGTGTAATATGCAACCTACTATCCATAAATGTGTCAAACAAATAGTGTTAGAAGGACCGTGCCTTGTTACTCCTTGGTGGAAGTTTCTGAGTGCAATTTGGCTGCAGTGTTTGCCTACAAAACATAGTGAACACAGAGCTCTTGTGACACAGTGCCAGTGTCCCTACCTCTGAGGCAGAAGGTTAGGTTCAAGCCTCAACTGTTCCAGAGGTGTGTAATAATATCTCAGAATGGTTGATTAGAAAATTTCTACAATACTGACTGCATTTCTACAAGAGTAATTCATTGACTGTGTAGCATGTTGGAATGTCTTGAGGATGTGAAAATAGATTCTAATCCTGAGGATTGGAAAACACTATAAAATCCAATTCTTTCATTTGAGGATAGCTTGTTAGTTTTTTTAATTCATTCACAGAATGAGGGCATTACTGGTGAGGCAGGATTTATTGCCCATTCCTAATTGGCCAGGTGATAGAATCAACCACATTGCTGTGGATCTGGAGTCATATGTAGACTAGACCAGGTAAGGATGGCAGTTTTCTTCCCTAAAGGAAATTAGTGAAGCAGATGGGTTTTTCCCAAAGTTTGACAAGATATCATGGTCATCATTAGACCCCTAATTCCAGTGTTTTATTGAATTTAAATTCCACCACTGTAGAACATTACCCAGGTCTCTGAATTAACAGTCCAGCGATATTACCACTAGGCCATCACCTCTTCCGCATGTTATGGGGATGATAGTATGATGTAGTGACTATCACATTGGAGAAATATTGTGCGCCAAATACCTAATATCATATTGTCAGCAGTGTCACTAAGTAGAAAAATTCCATTAGCTTGCATTGTTCATTCTTGGTCACATCAGTATAGTAATTATCAAGAAAACATTCCTTTCCTGAGTCCTCTTCGTGCTCTTTATTGATGGAATTTTTTAAAATTCATTCATTTACAGAATGTGGGTGTCTCTGGCTTGGCCAGTATTAACTACCCAGGCCTTACTGTCCAGAGGAAAGGAAAGTGTCAACCGCATTGCTGTGGGTCTGGAGTCACATGTAGTCCAGACAAGGTATGGACGGTAGTTTCCTTCCCTAAATGATATTAGCAAACCAGATGGGTTTTTCCTGACAATCAACAAATCTTGGTCATCATTAAACTTCTAATTCCAGGTATATATTGAACTCAAATTCCACATGCTGTTGTAGGATTCGAACCCATGTCCCCAGAACATTACAAGGGTTGCTGGATTAATAATCTAGCAATCACCATCACCAAATGTTGCACTGTTAAACATTCAGGATATTTATGATGTATAATCTAAAACAAGCCAAATTAATATGGGACCTCAAAAATGTACCAATCTAAAGCTGACATGTACAATCCTGAGATGCATTCTTAGCTGAAGTTCCATTATTTTCATAGTTGTGTGTAACTGTAATATGTCTGAACATTTGTCAACTGCACAAATATTCAGTCACTGTACTCACAATGCCAGTTCTAGCAAGGTCTGGCAAATCCCTGGATTACTTGTTTCTTATTTAGCAATTAAGATAAATGTAACTTTTGCCTTTTTTAAGAAATCCTCCCCTTTTTGTAAATGTTATGTCAATGGGTAATTGGATCTTGTCAATCTGAGAAGTGGATTCTTTCCAGAGCAAATTGAAAAATTTTCAGATCCAATTGGATTTGGAAATACATTGAGGTTACAATCCAAAAAGCATCCATTTGATCTAATTCATCCCTATCAGCATTAGCTCTCCAAGTGAGCAAATTAATATTCTTACCCATCCTGTTCGCATATTCCTTCAATTCTTTTCATTCATCTCGCCCTCCATTAGATATAGGAGCAGAATTAGGCCTTTCAGCTTCATCGCCTGGTCACGGGTTATATGTTTCTCAAGCCCATTCTCCTGCCTTCTCCCCATAACCCTTGATCCAGTTCCTAATCAAGAACATATCCATCTCTGTCTTAAATACATTCAATGACTTGACCTCCACAGCCTTTTGCAGCAATAAGTTCCATAATTCACCATCCTCTGGCTGAAGAAACTACTCCTCACCTTAATCTAAAGGGTTGTCCCTTCATTCTGAGGCTGTGCCCTCGGGTCATAGTCTGTCCTACTAGTGGAAACATCTACTCCACGTCCACTCTATCCAGTATTACAGTAAAGTTACAAAACCAAGGGAATGAGGGTGTCTGCATGATATGACTCCCAGGCTCTTCAAATCACATAGGCAGTCTGACAGACTGGAAACCTTTTGAACATGCCCATTTTGTTTCAGCTGAGAAACCAAAATGGGGCAAAACAGAAAAGGAGATTGAAACAATCAAAAAACCATAATTAGACAATGGCTCAGGTTTTAAAGGAATATTGCTTTTAAAAGAACAAAATTCAGGGAGAAAAGTACATCCAACATTGTGAAGTTTTAACAAAGAATAGTAATTGATTTTAACCACCAAACGCAAAGCGATTGTGGTGTAAGGGAAATGGTTAAAATTGAAGTAACATCCCACTTGTTCACTTGGCACTAAACATTATTTTTGCAGAAGCAATTTGGCTTCTGAGCAGAGCCTGAAGATGCCACTCAGACAGTTTGTCTGTTCTGAAGAAGATTCATACTGGACTCAAAATGTTAATTCTTTCTCTCTCAACACTTGCTGTCAGACCCCTTGAGTTTTTCCAGGGCTTTCTGTCTTTATTTCAGATTTCTAGCATTCACAGTATTTTACTTTTGCTCAGACTGTGATATCATTTTAAATCAAGCTTGCATAACTGACAAGCGGTACCAATTGCAGTCTCTAGGGCTGAAAGAGGCATTGATGAGTAAAAAAAAATTCAAAGTCCACTTAGAGACTTTGCTACTTTGGGTTTCTTTTGGATTGAAATGCAATTATGTTCAAATGTCCTTCCTGATCTGCCATTATCATGTGACCTCCATCATGAGGCTCTCACATAACAAGAAGCTGTCTTACTGACACTTTTAGACTTCATTCTGATCTGACTGCTGACTGTTGGTGTTCCGACTTGGTGTCAGAAGTGGAGCTGAGATTGAATGTGTAAAGAAAGCTAAAATATGTAAATGAAACTGTACAATAATTTTGGAACAAACTTATTTTCCCTGCGGGATACAGTCAAAGTTGTGAGAAAAGGTGGGCCTGAGGTAACAGTAGTTCCATTTGAAATTTTAAAGTGCTCTCTCCATAGTTGAGAACCATTTTGTGGATCCCCAGGACATATAACTTTTGGTTTATGTTGCAGACTGACACAGAAATGCTCCAAGCTGTGAAAGCTGTAATAAGTAACTAAAGTATAACAAAGAAACAGACCACAAATGAAATACAAGTAAAAGAACTTGGTTGCAACTTTTTCCAGAAGAAATTGTTTCAAAGTCTATTCCACCCTGAATCTTTCTGAAAACAAAACTGCAGAAATTTTCAAAACCTTGAAGGCATGCTAGAATTCTAAAGGAATGTAACTTATGAACAGTATGTGGTCAATATTAGAGCCCAAGGTAAAAAAAAATCTATAATTCTATGGATCAACATTAGCTCAGCTCATTTAATCCTGTCAATTTGCATTATTAAAAGATGAACTAATTAAAGACAGGACTGCATTTTGCAGGAGAGTTTCTGCATTGAGAGCAATGCTGCTGAAAGATGAAAATCCTACACTTAGGAAAGCAGTTGACTTGTGCAGAAATGCTGCGTTGTAAATCAGCAGTTAGATAACATGCATGGCGGAACAAACCTAAGCTTGCATTCAGCTAACAGTTACTCCAGTCAAAAAAAACAGTGATCATGGACAAAAGGAAAGTTGCAAATACTGCAGCGAATGTCATGCAAAGAAGACAAAGGCCTGTCCAGCAAGTGGAAGGAAGTGAAACAAAAACCGATCTTGCTGGAGAAACTCAGCAAGTCTGGCCACATCGGTGGGAAGAAAGTAGAGTTAACGTTTTTGAGTTTGGTGACCCTTCATCAGGACTGAGTGGAAAGAGCTGTTTTCACTTAGGAAGCTGAAACATTTTGCACTCAAATGTATGGTTAGAAGGAAGCAAGAAAGTAACTACAGATGGCCATTGGAGAGAGATCAACTGAAGATTCCAATGAATCACTGTACACCATACAACAGATTGATTCTGTCAGGTCGGTGGTTTGTGACCATTGGAATGATAACTGTAGAAGGAGAACATAAAATCAACATAAAATGCCAGAAAAATATTGATGTATTGTGCAGCATCATGACCTTCACAGGCCTGCGCAAAACGGCTTAATATGGCGATTGAAAAAACGAAGATCTCAAAAGTAAGCATGAGGCTGTCTGATGGCACCATACTCATGCTGAGAGAACAGATTACTCTGCAAGCTCAATGCAATAACATGAATAAGGGTCTGGAATTCTAGATCATAGGCGGCAAGCAAAGGACACTCATCTCAGTCAGAGCAAGTCTAAAGTTTTCACTGCGAACCCTCAACATGCCAAGATAGAGTTGCAACATTTCATAGCACAATAACCATTTATAACAGATCCTCGAGGAGTGTGGTGATTTGTTTATAGGATTAGGATGTCTTCCAGGAAGATATTATCTGGAAGCAGAAGAGTGTGAGAGTCCCATTCAGTACTTGCCAAGGGAAGTTCCAGCTGTCTCAAGGCCAGTCTGAAAGAAAAAATAGAAGAGCTGGAAAAGAAGGCAGAAATCACAAAAGTGACAACTCGAGAGTAACATTAATTTTCTTGCTTCCGCCCACAGTCTTTTTTTTTGTGCCTTGTTTACTTTGCTCTGAATATTTGGGACCCCTACTTTTCCTTTCATATCGACCCATCTTACCTTTTTTGTCTCTTTTTCCATTATTAATAACCTTTTGTCTTTTGCACTGGTCTTCTACCTCTGTCAAAAGTATATAAAAAAATTCCAAACCCTTTCAGTTCTGAAAAAGAGTCATACCAGACTCAAAGCATTAACTGTGTTCCTCTCTCCACAGATGCTGCTAAACCTGTTGAATTCCTCCAGCAGTATTTACATTTGTTGCAAATCTCGTTCTGAGCTAGAAATAATGATTTTAAAAAATGCCCAAAAGCATCAAGGACTCAATTGTTGCTATAAGAGCATTTTCCGAAGTAATTCATGGCACATAGGTGCCCTGCCTCTGCCAGCATTTATTGTCCATCCCTAGTTACTCTTGGGAAGCTGGTGGTGAGCTGCCTTCTTGAATGACTGCACTTCATTTGGTGAAAGTAGACTCACAATACTGCTAACACCGTGTGGAGCTGGAGGAACACAGCAGGTCAGGCAGCATCAGAAGAGCAGGAATGTCGATGTTTTGGGTTGGGACCCTTCTTCAGAGCTAGGGAGGGGGAAGGGAGCTGGGAAATAAATAGAGGGAGGGGGATGGGGCGGGGAGAAGGTAGGTGAGATGGTGATAGGTGGATGCAGGTAGGGAATAGTGGCAATTGGTCAGTGGGAAGGGTGGCGCGGATAGGTGGGAAAGAAGATGGATGAGTTGTGTCAGGTCAAGGAGGTGAGAGGGAGGAGTGGGAAGAGTGGTGGGATGGTGATAGGTGCATGCAAGTGGGGGTAGTAGGGATTGGTCAGTGGGAAGGATGGGCGTATAGGTGGGGAAGAAGAAGGACAGGTTCTGTCAGGTCAAGGAGGCGGGGATGAGAGGGAGGGTTGGACGTGGGATGAGGCCAAGGGTGGGGAGATTTTAAAAACTGGTGAATTCAATGTTCAGGCCATCAGGCTGTGTGAAGGGAGTTCTAGGATTTTGTACCATTGATGATGAAGGAATGGCAATTATAGGTTCAGGTCAGGCTGGTAAGTGGCTTGAAGGAGAACTTACAGATTGTGGTGTTCCTATGTGTCTGGTGTCCTTGTCCTTCTAGATGGAAGTGGTAGTGGGTTTGAAGATGCTTTCTAAGGAGACTTAGTGAATTACTGCAGTGGACCTTGCAAATGGTGTGCATTGCTGCTACTGTTGGTGATAGAAGGAGTGAATGTTTGTGAATGTAGTACCAGTCGAGTGGGATGCTTTGCCCTGGATAGTGTCATGCGTCTTGAATGCTGTTGGAGCTGCAATTGTGCAGGCAAGTGGGGTGTTCCTCAGAGTATGCTGAGATAAACGAACAGCCCAGAATGGCCTAATGTACAAAGGAAATAGAGTCATTGTCCCTAGTAGCATGGAGTGTTGCTGAATACCGCCATGCAAGCTAACAAAGGACTGAGTCAAGTTTGAGGAAGGCAAGAGATGTGCTCTATGAGCCAAACATGAGCAATAAAATCAAGGACCACATTACCCAGTGCAATGGTGCTAAAGAGTACCAAGCCAAGCAAGCTGTAGGGCCACTGGCAACACATGACATCACAGACAGACAATGGTTGAAGCTGGGAGTAGATACCTTTACACTCTCAGGAGCTGATTGCCTTTCCAGTCTAGACTATCATTCTGACTACTAAGTGGGCAGATGGCCAGTAAGTCTGCTGGTACAGAGAAGAGGAGGCTAAATGAAAGAAAATCCTTGATATTCACTTTATAAGTAACAAGTAACAATTTATTTATTTAACCCTAACAGTGAGCAAATTAGCAGAACTACTAACAAGCTGAATAATGCCCCCTGACTGCTAACTATTCCCAAACTTAACAAAATTCTACTGGTATGCTATTCCAATAAACACAAGTCCCACTTATATAACACAAGTAGTAAGAAAAAAAAATTACAACTTAGCCTCTCAAAGTCCACACAGAATGTGTCTTCAGGAACGCTCTGCCTTCTCCACTGTCTCTCCAGTCATAACCACCATTCTTCCATTGATACTGCTGTCAGGGATGTTTTCTCTGTGAAGACTCTTAGTTAGACGTGCCGTGGTACCTTTTATGGATAAGATG
>NW_025971399.1:10101-10720 GCF_021869965.1 Rhincodon typus | reverse complement strand
AAGTCTGTGATATTTCCACGGAGGGTGTGTATGTGAAACCGCCACAGAGAAGCTCCCAGCACTTCAATGGAAGGGAAGCCAATGTTTGCAGCAAGCCTGCACTGTGCCCTTGTGTACCTTGTTCGAAGGATTCCATGTGATCTGCCAGCCTCCATCCCAGCCTGATAACCACCTCGGATATTGGAAGGAAATGCCCAGGGCTCAGGTTAACATGGTGCAAAAAGCCTTTCAGCTGTAGCTGCAGTGTTTGTGCTCAATGTGCATTTTCACTTTGCTCATTGCTCCCCTTTTCCATGGTAATGAAGAAAGAACTCTTGTTTGTACAGCCTTTATTATCTCAGGATATTCAAAGCGGTGTGCACAGTGCAGTCACGTTCATGTGGACAAGATGGTGAGTTCGCACAAACAGCGAATCAATGACTGGACAAACCTGTTTTTGGTGGCACGAGCTGAATATTGAGCAGGACACACAGGGGAATCCCTTCTGAGTGGGATCTTACAGATCCTCCTGAAGGGGCCAGGGGGTGTTGGAGCCTCAACGAACATCCCAAACGTAAGGTGGTGCCAGAGACTGGGCAGCTTTCAGCAGTGCACTGCCATCTCAGCGTGGATTCTGTGC
>NW_025971399.1:0-10001 GCF_021869965.1 Rhincodon typus | reverse complement strand
GTCCTGGGAGTGTTTGATGGGGACAGTGTTGACTTGTGATGCCAAGTAAAATCTCTCGAAGATGCTGAAGACTGTCAGCTGTACAAAATCAATGTGAACCTCAGAAGTCTCTGTTTCAGTAAACCAGACCTCCTTCCTGCTCAGCCGCCAGTTCCAATTTAAGGTTTTGTCACTATTTAAAGGGACAGAATTCTCATGTTATTGAGAAAATCTCCGCAAGTGTTTTCCTCAAGCACCATTGTGGCTGAGAATTTGTGCAGCATCCTCTGTCTGGGCTGTTAATTGCAGTGTTTTTTCTGTCAATGTCAATCTGGAAAAGAGAATAAAGATGAAGAAGATTCAATCTCTGTCTCTGTGTGTGCTTTGGAAATGGTCAGAGCTGAAGCCGAAGGGAAAGGTGTGTGAAATGAAAATCTCCTCCCTCATGGCATGGAGCAAGAGGGGGAAAATGGAGTGGGGTAATGGGGTACACAACAAACTGATTGGATTTCCCCTCTGCACTGTGCCTTAGTCACAGCAAGATCCTGAGCCAAGCAATTGAGCTCAACTGTTTGGGAGCTACAGTCACTGGGAACGATTTATTGATCAATGTGACCAGCAGGATTTTGCTACCCAGAATAACAATTCAACAGGGTTTGGGGAATAAATATTCCATAAATTAGACTTAGGTTTTCTTTACTCTTCAAATGAGATGGAATTCTCCCATGTGTCCCTGAGCTGAGATTGGGAGTGTTCAGTCTGGGGGAGTCTGGGAGTCACGGCTGGGGAGGACAATCAATGATCAACTGGTTCCACTTTCTGCTGTCATATTCTGTAGCCCCCGGGCCATCTCAGTGAGGATCACCCAGGGCTCAGGGTGGATTCCAGAACAGCTCATTGTCCTGACTTTTGTGTTCCTCAGTCCACATGTGGCTCCAGCAATCTCACTCCATGGCTCAAGTTATCAGTGGGAACCATTGGGGCTGAAATCTTATCCGAACAGACCCTCACACAGCGGGGAGGCTGCTGGTTGCTCAGAAACCCCTTGGATTCAGTCCCAGATTTCCCCGTGGCTCTTTCATTCAAACATAGCATTAGCACACTGATTCCACATTCAGAGGGCAATTCTGGGATGGGGCAAGTTTGGATCTTATTTCCAATGTAGGGGGAAATGGGTGCTGGGTGTGAAATATCCAATCTGAAACTGATGGGTGTACTTTATAATGAAGAATAGAAACTGATGTCAGAATAAAGACTCGTGTTGATATGAGCGAGGAATATCTCAGTGAGCTGTCTCCAGAATGCACAGACTAAAGATATCTTTCTATCAGACTCCGAAGTCTGAACAGACAACTTCTCAAAGTCAAAATTTCTCCAACCTTCCCTGAAAAGGTGAAATATTCTCTGCCTCAGTGATTCCCTGGAACAGAACATTTTAAAAAGGGCTGTGGGAAAGGAAGTGTTGACTTTCAATGACAAAACCAATAGAAGGATGTGGAGCTGGCACTGTGAAATGTTGGGGCACAGAGAATGACACCAGAAGCATTTCAATGTTGTCGCTCTCTCCTTTGTAATTTCTGAACTGGCAATACTTGGTTTTTGCTCACAATTTGCTCTCGTAGTCGATCCACTTGCCTTTGTTGCTTTGTTTCGTTTGACTTGAGTCTGTGGGTAGTTTCCACAAAACCCAATCTCCTCACACCCATCCTGGCCCTTGAAGGGATTAGACTGAGAAGAGTGGTTTGCAACAAGCATCACAGGGATTTCATACCCTGCCTCATAGAGTCAAACCATTGAGCCCATCAATCCTGAAAACAGATTCCAGCATTGAAGTCACATTTGCCGATTGTAAATGTAAAGACTTTCTCACGCTGAAAGAAGGAAGCTCTTGACTGAGAAATGAGCGAGCTCAACCCAGATCCTGAGCAATAGCACAACATAAGATAGTGATAAAAATCAGAAACAGGATAAGTACAGGGCAGCCTATATACTGCAGCGAGCACTGAGTGCAGCTGGTACAGAGGGGAATGCTGGGAAGTTTGGTCAGTGTGGGAGTTCGGTGAACTGGGGGAAGGAGGTCTACCTTTGCTTTTCAAAACGGATTTGGAACTCGCTCTTCAGCTACTGGGAGCCTGCACATGCACTCGGTTTGAGAAAAAAAAGCAAAGTGATAAACAGGAGGGCAGGAGTCTGGTAAGCAGTTCAGCTGGGAAGGGCTTGAAATAAGCAAAATAAAAACTGAACCAACTGCGGATGCTGTAAATCAGGAACAAGCACATAAGTTGCTGCAAAAACTCAGCAGGTCTGGCAGCATGTGTGAAAAAAAAACAGAGGAGTCTGATGAAGGGACACCAGACCTGAAACATTAACAATGTATTTCCTTCAAAAATGTTGCCAGACCTGCTGAGCTTTTCTAGCAACTTCTGCTTTGTGTTGTTTTTTATAACGGACTATATAAATAGATTACTTTAGGACAACTTCCTGTACATGGAAGGTAGTAAGACATTAAAAGATCTCAAAGATAATTACTGATTTAATAAAGAATGAATATCTTTCATTTGTCAATGTGATCAGCATTTCGTTATTGAATTGAAGTGATTGAGGGTAAATACATCTGCAGTGAATGTAGAAAACTACAGCAACTCGCACTCACAGGGTTTGGATTGGAGGCTGAGGTGAAAAAATGGTGACACATCAGGGAGGGGTGGGGATACCTGGAGACTTTGTTCTAGAAGGAAGTTATAAGCCTCAGGACCGGGCAGAGCAATTCCACATGCAGTAAGGGGCAGGAGGGTATAACCCTGAGGGGGGCAGATAAGGGTTTGGAGAATACTGTAGAACTGGAAAACCCCTCACTCTTCTAACCTCCAGTGAGAACAAAGCCAGCCTTTCCAATCTTTCCTCATCACACAGCCCACTCATTCCAGGGATCAATGGAGTAAAACTCCTGTGAACCACTTCCAATGCATTTAGATTCTTCCTTCAATAAAAAGACCAAAACTGCACACAGTATTCCAGATGTGGACCTGAAACGTTAACTCTGTTTTCTCCTCCACAGATGCTGCCAGACTTGCTGAGCTATTCCAGCAACTTTGTTTTTATTCCAGATGTGGTCTCACCAATGTCCAGGAATAACTGAAGCATCACATTCTCACTTTTAACTCCTCAGTCATTCTCCATTGCAATAATACACAACATTTTGCTTCTTCCTGTTAAAGTGAGCAGATTGGAGGCTGAGATCATTAAGTACAGGAAGCCAGTAAAATACTTCGTACTCATCAATTGTAAATCCCTCTTTTGACTGAATTCTCTCCTCTGTCATCATGGCCCAGAGCATCTTCCTCCTTGTTAAAGTAGAGGCTTGAACCCTTGCTTCAGTATTTATTTAATACTTATGTCTCCAGAGTAAATCCTCTTTCTAATCACCCCTACCCTTACTGTTACCACCCTTTTTATTGTCCATCTCTAATTGCCCTGGATAAGGCAGTGTTGAGCTGCCTTCTTGAACCACTGCAGACTGTGTGCTGTAGGTAGACCCACAATGCCCTCAGGGAGGGAATTCCAGGATTCTGACCCAGTGACTATGTAGGAACGGTGATATATTTCCAAGTCAGGCTGAGGAATGGCTTGGAGGGGAAGTTGTAGGGTGTGGTGTTCCCATGTATCTGCTGCCCTCGTCCTTCTTGATGTAAGTGATTGTGTGTTTGGGAGGTGCTGCCTCAGGATCTTTGGTGAATTTCTGCAGTGCATCTTGTAGTTAGTACACACAGCTGTTACTGAGCATCGGTGGTGGGGGGAGCGGATGTGGTGCTTATCAAGTGGTAAAGCAAGACCTAAATAAACTAAAATAACATGAAACAAAATAAACTAAAATAAAATAAAATTGTGGTGCCTTTTTGATAAAACATCACTGAACCCAAATTTAAATAAAATTTAAATAAAATAGCATGAAACAAAACAAAATACAATAAAATTGTGGTGCCTTTTTGATGAAACATCACTGAACCCAAAACATTAACTCCTCCTCTCCCCACAGAGGTTGCACCTGCTGCCTTTCTCCAGCATCTTGTTTTTATTTCAGATCTGCAGTCTTTTGCTTTTCTATCTGTTCTAATGCTATTGGTTACAAGAGAAATATTGGCCAGCACACTGGGGAGATTGTCCCTGAGACAATCACAAAGCCCTTATATTTCCATCGATCTGAGAGGGCAGTGGTTTAACTGATCATCCAGCAGGTGGCATCTTCCCCTTTGCCAGCCTCAGGATAATGCTCCAGGGTCTGGATTGGGGCTTGAAACCTGCAGGTTCAGGTGAAGGTGCTCCCCATTGAGCCCCTCTATTCTTTCCTGGGATGTGGGTGTCACTGGTAAGACCAGCATTTGTTCTCCATCCCTAACTGCCCTGGAACTGAGTGCCTTGCTGGGCTGTACTGCATCATACAGAATTAGGCACCAGAGGCTCAGGATCCCTGACACACTACCTGTCAGTGTCTACTCTCTCTGTTATATCGTTGTAAATATTTGAAATTTTCCTGTGAAACCCAGTTGGGATTTTTAATGGCACTGAATCTTCCCCACACTCCCACCTCCCTTGATCCTCATCCTTGTCTGGTTAATTCTTCCCATTTCCTTCTCTTCTTTCAGGTCATTCCATTTCAGTAGAGTCTGTGATATTTCCACGGAGGGTGTGTACTTGAAACTGCCACAAAGAAGCTCCTCGCACTTCAATGGAAGGTAGGTGAATGTTTGCAGCAAGCCTGCACTGTGCCCTTGTGTACCTTGTTCGAAGGATTCCATGTGATCTTCCAGCCTCCATCCCAGCCCGATAACCACCTCGGACATTGGAAGGAAATGCCCAGGGCGCAGGTTAACATGGTGCAAAAAGCCTTTCAGCTGAAGCTTCAGTGTTTGCGCTCAGTGTGAATTTTTACTTTGCTCATTGCTCCCCTTTTACATGATAATGAAGAAAGAACTCTTGTTTGTACAGCCTTTATTGTCTCAGGATATTCAAAGCTGTGTGCACAGTGCAGTCACGTTCACGTGGACAAGATGGTGAGGTCTCACAAACAGCAAACGAATGACTGGACAAACCTGTTTTGGTGGCACTAGCTGAATATTGAGCAGGACACCCAGGAGAATCCCTTCTGAATGGGATCTTGCAGATCCACCTGAAGGGGCCGGTGGGGTGGAGCCTCAATGAACGTCCCAAATGTAAGATGGTGCCAGAGACTATGCAGCTTTCAGCAGTGCACTGCCGTCTCAGCGTGGATTCTGTGCTCTCATCCCTGAGGGGGCCTTCAATCCAATGACCATTATGACTCTGAGGCAGGAGCATTGCCCATGGAGCCACGGTCAGTAACAGTGTAAATTGTGTGGCCCTGAAAGCCTGAGTCTGCATTTCAGCTCAGAAGGATATCAGCACATTCGTCAAACCTGGTTCTGCCCCTCTGCAGGCTGACCAGGCTGCCTGTGCCTTTCCACCACTCCCAGGTTTGCCCTTGTGCCACAGCTCATCCTTCTGAGGGATAGTTGTGCTCAGGCCCAGCACATGATCTTGTCCCTCTGTCAGATCCTCTTCCAGTAATTCATGGCTCACCAGCGCCCTCTCCAGGACAATTAGGGAAGGACAACAAATAGCAGACATGTCAAAGCCTGCTCCATCGCAGGAGAAATCAAAATAAATGAGGCACAATTCAAATAATCAAACTGATGGAATTTGGAGTGGATTATTCCAGTGGCGAAATTTCACCTGCTAATTCCTGTATTGAGCTCAAGACGAAGCTATCCTGGTCTCTGTTGAATTTAGACTAATTTTCATGGTTAACTTTATCCTTCTCCAATCTAACCCTAATCTGAATTTTACTGATAAACAAAACATTCTGTTGAAGTGTTTTTGTCTTGCATGCATCAGGGCAATTTGCAAGAAATGCCACAGCAAAGGAAAGCAACATTTATACTGGGATGTGTTCATCGTGGCAGCACCTTTACCAATTAGTGTTGACTTGCCAACAAATCAGCACTTCCCTCACATGCAATATAAACATTGTTTTTTTCTCCTTCATCTGGTACTCTTGCAAATTGTCCTGATGTGGGTAAAATGAAAATCTTCCACATTTTCTCAGTCAAGTTCTACATTCTCAAATGAGTATTCAATCCTAATTTCCTTTTTTGCTTCAGACCTGTTCAAATTCCAAAGAGTAATTATGTCCATTTTTGAATGGAGGAACATCACACTAAATTTCAACTTTTGCATCAAAATGTTTTTTTCATGATCTTTTTTCTGTACGTGGTACATGACTGGAGAATGTGTCATTTTGTCTTTCTGTTTGCCTGCATTGATGGTAATTCTACATTTACTCTGTCTATATCATTAAGAATTTTTGAATGTCAGAATAATCCCCATCCCCTCGAGACCCTGGCCTCTCCTTGTAACCTTGATGCTCTATCCCTGTCCCATTCTGCATTGTCCCTCAAAGAAGCCCATAATTATACACCACACTCTAGATGTGACCGAACCATTCTCAGTACAGCTGCCATGGACACTCTCCCCTCCATTTACTTCCTCTCAATATTAATTCCAAAATTCCATTGGCCTTTCCACATGTCTATTTCTGAAATGGTTCCCAATTTTAAGAATATATGTCACTCGACCTCCTTTCTTGCTCGCTGCAGTAAGTTGTTTACAACATGAGCGGCACTTTATCCTTTATCGTTCTCAGAGCCATTACAATCGAGAAAGCTCTTTACCAGCTCTCAGTGTAGAAAATTGATTAGTCCCATTGCCCTGCTCTATCCAAACAGCTTTTCTTTATGTGTTACTGTAGTTGGCCTCCTCGTAGCAGATGTTACACACAGGAATACTCCCCTGGCATTAATTAACGTGTACGTACCAGTGGTACAGAGTGAGTGAGAGCCATCCTGTTCCCACTGCTGCTGGTGACGTCCAGGCCGGTCATTCTGGCTGGAGATTCAACTGCATCATCGATGCGGATGGACAATCTGGAGGGTCTCACAGCGAACTGGGCTCCACGTCCAGATTCCTGATGGAAACAGTTGAAGTCTCCAAGTTGCACGATGTTTTCAGCGCCCCCTGCAGGTGGAGCGCAGCTTAGATACACCTGGTCACAGTCAGACGGGTCTATCCGCTCAAGGATAGATTTCCTATTTGTGTCCCATACGTTCCCGGTCAGATCCACCGACGTCAAGCAGGTGTTCTTCTCTGACCACTGCCTCCTGCTGGCCGACTGTCACATACAGGATGACCAGCAGGCTGGCGAGGAAACACGGAAGCTAAACATTAAATTGTTGGTCCCAGAAAACATTGAGGAGCTCAGAAGGGATTACACAGGCTGGAGAACAGTGAAGCCCATCTTTGTGCCTCCAACGAACTGGTGGGAAACAGTCAAGGGGAACATCAAGAGGTTCTTTGTCCTCAAAGGTATTCAGAATGTGAGAGAGAGATTGGTAAAACTTTCCAAACTACAGACGAGTATGCAGAACCTACTCCAGCTGCAGACGATGGGGGTCGATATCATGGAGGATCTCCAGGAGGTGACGAGCCAGCAAACCTCACTCTTTGTCTCAGAGGCCTCCAAGATAATCTTCTGGTCTAGGTTCCGCACCATGCAGCAGGATAAGACGTGCTCGCGTTTCTTCTTCCAAAAGGTGCACGGGGAGAGTTCTGTGCTCAGCAGCCTGAAGGAATAAGATGGCTCGGTAATGTCATCTCAGTCTGACATCTTGAGGATCAGCAAATCCTTTGATGCCAGACTGTATGACACGAAGCCCACTGACAGCACGGCCTCCCAGTCGCTCCTGTCCTCTTTCATGGAGCTCTTAGACGACAGCACGGGGGGAGAGACTGAAACAATCACTATCTCTGGATGAGCTGACAAAGGCCCTCGAGTCCTTAGAAAAGAATAAAACTCCTGGAAGCGACGGCTTACCGGCTGAGCTGTATTCGGCTCTGTGGGATTTGATTGGCCAGGACCTGCTGGAGGTGTGCAATAGTATGCTTCTGGCAGGTACCATGAGTGAATCCATGAGGAAAGGTAACATCACCCTCATCTCTACAAGCAGAAGGGGGAGAGGGAGGAAATTAAAAATTAGCAGCAGATATCATTGCTGAATGCAGATTACAAAATTTCATCTAAGGTCATTGCCAACTGTGTCCGGTCTGCTCTGGGATCGGTGATTCATCCTGACCAAACCTGTGCTGTACCGGGCAGGAAGTTCTCCTCGCATTCCTCAGGGAAACGATCGCCTACGTGCAGGACAGTGGGGTGGACGCCTGCCTCATCAGCCTGGACCAGGAGAAGGCCTTTGACAGGATATCACACGCATCCATGTGGGACATGCTCTCCAAAATGGACTTTGGGGAGGGAATACACGGTGGATCTGACTACTCTACATAAGCACCGTTAGCGCAGGCTCAAACAATGGGTGGGAATCAGAAACCTTCTTGATCAGACCTGGAGTCAGACAGGGCTGCTCGCTCCCTCCTGTTTTGTTTGTGTGTTGTATAGCACCCTTTGCTGTGTCCATCAGGAAGGATGTGAGCCTGAGAGGGATGACTATTCCAGGCAGCGGAGGCCTGCAGGTCAAAGCCTCCCTGTACATGGATGATGCCATTGTTTTCTGCTCAGACCCACTGTCAGTGTGCAGACTCATGAGCATCTGTGACCAGTTTGAACTGCAGGGGCAAAGAACATATACAACGTTACCCTCATTCTGATGGCCACCTTTGTGTGCAGCTGCATCAAGCTGTGCGTAGACCCCTGGTACTCGACATCGAATGTCACTACGCACTGAGGTTCTACCTGTCCCCGGTTGTGAAGGATGGGACTGGCCTCGCTGCCGGAGAATGCTCCAAGTGGTTGGACCATTCCATCTCACCTATCCTTTGTAGAGAAATTTGGAAAGGAAAACACCTTTGACTACAAGTTCATCAGGAAGTGGTTAGGATGTAGCGTCATTGAGACCCTGAGGGAAAAGGAGAGGGTGGATCCCGTCACATGGTTCCCTGAGCAGATTGTAAAAGTCATTTGACAGAATGTCTCATCACCAGAACTTCCCAACAAGCACCGAGACATCACTTGGCTGGTGCTGAGATGGCCACCTGTGAGATCCTTTACATACGCCTGGTCAGCCTGCACCACTGCACACTGCCCTCAAAGTAGCTGCAGTGGGGTTGTGACTGTCACACATCTTCTGGAATGTGCTTTTGTGAAGGAAGACTGGAGGAAGATGCAGTGGTTTTTGTCGAGGTTCATCCCGAGCAGATCCGTCATACGAGATTTTGTGCTGGACAGTCTGTCCCCTGGGATGCACACCGAGACAAACATCAGTTGCACTTAGAGGACCATCAATTCAGTGAAAGACACTCTTTGGTCTGCCTGAACCTTGTTGGTCTTCCAGAACAAGCAGTTGACCCTGACTGAGTGCTGCACACTGGCACATTCCAAGGTCCAGGATTACGTGTTGAGGGACGTGCTAAAGCTCGGATCAGCTGCTGCCAAGGCACAGTGGGGAACGACCAAGGTCTGAGGTCTTCCTGCTAAAGGTAAATGTTGTTCTGTTAAGTTTTCGGACCCTCCCAGTGTGTCAATTATATGTAAATATTAGTATTGTACATGTAAGAGAGGTCTTTGGTTTTGTGTATTGTCAATCTCCAACACTTTGTGTGTTTACTTCATATGCAACTGTGCAGGACAGAACCACCATTAAGTCAATGCATATATACAAAGATTTTTAATGAATTAAGTATATTTTTGAAATTAAAAATGTGCATGTATTACTCTGTGCTGCCTGTAGGTGTCTCTCTGAGTGTGAGTGTGTTACTCTGTGCTGCCTGTAGGTGTCTCTCTGAGTGTGGGTGTGTTACTCTGTGCTGCCTGTAAATGTCCCTCTGAGTGTGAGGTAACAAGGTGTAGAGCTGGATGAACACAGCAGGCCAAGCAGCATAAGAGGAGCTGGAAGGCTGACGTTTCGGGCCTAGACCCTTCTTCAGAAAGGGTCTTCTTC
>NW_025971398.1:7047-10720 GCF_021869965.1 Rhincodon typus | reverse complement strand
GCAACTTGGGTGTCCATGTTAGTTGAATTGCAAAGTTAACATGATGGTATAGCAAACAATTAGGATTACAGTTGCTTAACTACAATGCCTCACAGTACAGAGAAATGAGATTGCAACAGATGGATTCATTTGGATCAGCACAAGTGGCTTTTGCCAATTTAGCTGCTTTCTCTTGTAATTTGGGTTTCAAAGTGAAACATCTCTATAAGTAGCTTACATAGCTGCCAGATCAATTGTTAACTCTGCAGCTTAATGGTAATTCAAAAGACTGAGTTATGATGAAAGTTAAGGTCTTTTTATGCAATGGACTATGATGAAATTAATTTGTTAAAGTGGCCATTTAACGCCTAGTTTATGAGTGATCCCTAAGATCTGTGGCAGCTAGCAGTCATCATTGACACTGGAGGAGCACCATTTTAGCCACATATACATCAGCATCGGTAAAAGAATCACCTGTCGATGGTTTGGGTCGGTGGTGTGTTTGAATTTGTTTCGACATGATGTGTAAAGCTGTTCATTTTGAGTAGCAAGATGTTTTTCTAATCAACCTGTTCTCAGATGTTAATGCACACTGGAGCAGTTGGGACTTGAACCCAGGCCTCGTGGCTATGAGGTATTGACGCTAGCACTACAGCACAAGAACCGTTGTTGGGACGTAGACACCTCTGGAGCAGGTGAGACTAAGCCCCAGGCCACTTGCTCCAGAAGTAGGAACACTACCAATGTGCTACAAGGGCCTCCATTTTGAGTGCTAATCTGAGGTTGTCAAATTCAGGGTGCCTCCCCTTAAGTTCATGGAGGGCTTACCCCTCTGTGTCTCGGTTTAGTTCATTTGGCTTCCTTTGACAAGCTTCAAAATTACTTCCAAAGTTTTGGTTAAGCTAAGTTAATTAAAATGTATTGCTGAGTGAATACCCCTGTACTGACTGCATGATGTACAAGACCAAAATCTGCACAGAATTGATACTCTAATATGGTCCAATAAGACCCAGCAGCATGTCATGAGACTTTCTGGACAATTTCCTTTTGAACTGTTCCTGTCAATGACATTTTATTTTCTAATATGACTTAATTTTTCAAGTTATTGTGAAACGAGTCTGTGATTCGGAAGATTTTCTTCGGCCAGAAATTGAGATGGGAATCCGTCAATACAACTTCTTTTGCAATTGAAATGCTCCCAAAAGGAAGGTTTCACTGCAATGTCATATTAACTTCACGGGATCTAGATTTACAAGTATAAATGTTAGATAACTGTTGTAAACCAATGCACAATTTCTAGTCACAAGTTCGTAAGATATTTTAGAGCAATGTGAACTTTGGGCACAAAATAAATATCGATCTTCACTTGCGCAGAAGGCTACCGTGGAAGAGTTGGATTCTACGTGGGAGAAGAGCAGGATCAAACTATAGAACAAGTTGACGAAAAGCTCCTCTCCTACCCGTCACGCGTCATTGCAGAGCAGCTGACTTTTATGGATGCTGTGAGTAAACAGGAATCTGGGGCCATTCTATCAAGATCTGGAGCCCAGTCATTCTAAATAAGATGTTTCAGTCAGCAGTAAGCATCCGAATCTCTCTGTATTGTTTGATGCTATTACTGCTTCACCAGTCGTTATAACTGAATTCCCTTCACAATGCAGTCTTCCAAGATGTCAAAATGTGTTGTTTGACATGTGACTTCAGTATCTAGTTTGAAATATCTGTCGATTAAAACTTCAGCACTTGCCTTTTTTTGAATGACTGTAATGTGAAATAAGTGACCTGGGAGAGCACTGAAAATCCTTTAACTTACTGTTGGAGCTTTACAAAATGAATAGTATTTCAGGGTAAAAGTTTAAACATTTCTTCATAACAGTCACTGTTCCTGCATGAGTCCACTGACTTTGTTCGAAGTATCCAGTACGACAACTTTGTTGTGCTCCCAGAATCTTCTGGAGTGGAGTCAGCCATGGGGTATTGCAGTCGAGTCTGCAAGGTGGCTTGATGCCTACCTCTACAAAATGAGGCTAGTGGTTGCTGACTCAAAATTTGAGTCATGTCAAGGTCTGGTCATAGGCTTCGGCTTGAAATGGAAGTTCAGTTTTGAGCGAATGAGACGGTGGTCTGTACGACAGCATTAGGTGTGACTCTAGAATGTAAGTAGTCCTCTAGGTCTCAAAAAGCCCTTGCATATGATAGTGTTCAGAACAGGGGTGCACCTATCTAGTCTGGAAGTGATCATTTTGTCAAAAGTAAGCGTTGGTTATGGATAGCTGCTTTTCTGCACAGAGTTCTAAAGGTAACAGTCTGTTTTCACTGCAGTCTCTGTTGCATGTGTATGTGTATGTACCTACTGGCACTTAGTCTAATCATGTGACATAATGATGACAGCAGCCATTTTGGGTGGGAAACAACCTGTCTGTGTGTCTGTAGAGGAATGTAGCTGCTTTTCTTTTATTGAACCATAGAGATCTGCAGTGAGGACCGTGAATCTTTTACAAATCAGTGGTTTGACCTGGTGAATCTCAAAACAGTTTTTTTGATCCTCGTCGCCAGTTTTTTTTCTTGACCACGCAGGTCGAGCGGGCTGAAGTGTTAAGAGCAGGCGTTTTATTATGTAGTTTACTGTAGAGGCAGCAGGGTTAGCCTAAGCTGTTCCCTGCCGGAAATGATCGATGACGGCATTGTCACATGATCGGACTGTTAAAAGTGAGAGTCCACCATGGTTGCATAAATACGCAACAGTTTCCCACTCCATGGTTTCTGAGCACTCCCTTCTACTCCAGCCTATCACAGCCAATTCTGGCTTTGAAATTGACGAGACTGACAAATTTCTCCATTCTGAATGAGTTCACGGGGATCTGAAGAAGCTGTTTGTCGGTTGGGTTAACTTTTACAGTCGGACCATAATTGTTGATGGGAGTTGCAAGTCTTGAAGAAGGAGACAGAAGGACATAATACAATCTGAATGACCAATGGATGTTTGGCAATATTCATCTTCAGCATGAAACCAACAGTGGGGAGGTGTTGACATTAAGGTCTACTTAACCAACAGAGGGTGTGGCTGCCATTGTGTTCTGTCAGCCTGCCTTGATGTGAGAAGTGGACGTGATGCAGGGCCGCTGTACTGATGTCCAGCCTGCCTAGCTTATGGACCACCAGGGCTGAGCATCAGTAGCAGCGACTATTGCCAACAGAGCCGTGCATGGATGGTGTGCGTGGAGCCAACAGTAGGAGTTGGGTGTAGACAACCAGTGATTTAGAATCTAACCTACAAATAGGAAGCAGATGACTGAAAATTCAAGGGTGTTGATCTGTCTGAACAGCCTTTATGCCCTTGTGCATCAATGTGAGTATTATGTACTCAGTCGTTGACAATATAGCTTGTGCAGTTTTGAATGTACAATTGCAAACTAGCAGGATGAATTTACCTATGAATGGACAAATCTTGTTTGTAGTTCATTGCTTAAGACACAGCACGACTGACACCTTTAATCTTTGTTTCCTTTTTATTTTTGATCAGGATCTTTTTCAGAAACTTGTGCCGAGCCAATGTTTAGGGTCCAGCTGGTCTCGGCGAGGCAAGAAAGAAAACCAACATCTGGCACCAACCGTCCAGGCCTCCATTACACAGTTCAATAATGTTACGAAATGTGTCATCAGCACCATATTAAGGCCTCAACAGCTGAAACCA
>NW_025971398.1:5787-6947 GCF_021869965.1 Rhincodon typus | reverse complement strand
AGGAGTTGGGTGGAGATAACCAGTGATTTAGAATCTAACTTACAAATAGGAAGCAGATGACTGAAAATTCAAGGGTGTTGATCTGTCTGAACAACCTATATGTCCTTGTGCATCAATGTGAGTATTATGTACTGTCGTTGACAATATAGCGTGCAGTTTTGAATGTACAATTGCAAACTAGCAGGACGAATTTGCCCGTGAATGGACAAATCTTGTTTGTCGTTCATGGCTTAAAACATGGCATGACTGACACCTTTAATCTTTGTTTCCTTTTTATTTTTGATCAGGATCTTTTTCAGAAACTTGTGCCCAGCGCATGTTTAGGGTCCATCTGGTCTCAACGAGGCAGGAAAGAAAACCAGCATCTGGCATCAACCGTCCAGGCCACCATTACACAGTTCAATAATGTTACGAAATGTGTTACCAGCACCATATTAAGGCCTCAACAGCTGAAACCACGGCAGAGGGCTAAAATCATTGAGAAATGGATTGATGTTGCCCAGGTACACTATTCTTTATTGATTTTTAGCCTTTAACCTGTCACAAAGTCCACAGTGCATGAAACCACCATGGTGGAAGAGAGCAAGCAGTTCATACTATGTGTTGATATGTCCAAGGTTTGAAAGCCTCTTGAATTCACGAGCAGAATAGTTTTCTGAAGAAGAGTTGAATGCTTCATGGCAAATCCTCGCATTCATAATTTCCATAGTGCTGGCTGCTAATAGTTCATGCCTCAGCTTACAGTTGCATTGAAATATTAATTTTTTTTTCAAATCAAAAATATTTATGTGGAGAAAAAAGGCAAACTGATTTCAGATTTTTAATGGCCCTTCAAGAATGAAGTTACTTATTGGGCATTACATAGTGTTGTTTGCTTCCCTTCCAAGCTGTAATCAGTTTTATAAAACAGTGTACATTTTATTCTCAATTTTCTGCATTCTGTATGCCTACATGATGGCCCTTCAGTAACTTGCCTAGTTGTCTGTTTCTTATGTGTTTGCCAAAGGAATTAGTCTTAGCATGTTAATCAGCAATTGGGAAAAGAGTGAGCAAGGGCTATCAGATCTGATGCCAGGCTTGTCCTTGTCGCCTATATGTGGCATTCCCACGAGTACATTTGGAAAGGATCAGGACAGGAACTGAGTAATTAACTAATTAAG
>NW_025971398.1:2521-5677 GCF_021869965.1 Rhincodon typus | reverse complement strand
TGTATCTATATTCAGGGCATGATCAATATTTTCAAGTAAAATATCTATAATGAACTAAATTGGTGACTGAATGCATACAGATACTGTCAATCAATAATGCAACAAGGAATATATGTATTACAGTCTACGTGGTCTAGCTTGGCTCAAGTCTTCCAAGATTGTTTTGTCATGATTCTTATAATTGATGAGGATATTGCAGTTAACATTTTAATCAACATCTAATGTGGTTATGCTGCAGTGATGCAACGTTCATAGATTATCTTTCTCAGTGTTCATTATCTTGGAAATTTGAACTCGAGCAATGTATAAAGTGGGATATGTGCCAATTTCTTTTTCTTTTGCTTTGTACACTTCGAGGGCCTTGTAATTAACAAAAGCCAAGGCGAAACATTAAGAGCTTTAACTGGTTCTCTTAAGTGTTTTTGTTCAATTATCATATCTTCCTTTTATTGTTCTCCTGTAGTAAGAAATATTTACTGCATAGGAATTGAGATATATTCATATTGCTTTGTTTGTTGAGTATTTCTATCCAGTTTCAATTAGCTTGGACCAAAACTGACCAGTTTCTAGCCATTCCTCCTCACTCCTTTTATCATGCTCTTTGTCCACTCATTTTGTTCCTGAATTTAACATAGCGAAATAATTGGTTAGTTATAAACATTTGGGTGCCACTTTACCAAACTAGTGTGTCCAGAACAGAAAATAGTCAGTTTTCTGCTTAATCGTTCTTAGATGGAATCGAAGCATTTTTAAGCTGGTATTTGAAGAGGACAAAATACAGTAATCATGCTAGGGTGTTGTCGGTTTGACAGACACTCCATTTTTCAAACTGCTCAAAGTTCTAGTTGCAGTTTACTATCATTGCTCTCCAGATGTTTGCTCCAGAATTTCTACTGTCCTGCTGTCACACATTGTTTATTGTGTTTTGTTATTGGTGCACAGTGCAGAATTTCAACTTATTTTTCCTATCTGGATTGAATCTAAGAGTAGGTTTGCTTTTATAATCCAAAATGTGCGCTATTCAGGATGATTGTTTTTGTGGTGCAAAATTCTATAAATATATAGCGGAAAATGTGAGTTCAAGATTGGACAGTTCCATAAAGCTTTCTCCTAGATTATAGTGAATTTCGATGCATGGTTTGCTAATCTTTCAGCATATTACACAGATGTGCTTTGGCAGTGGTGCAGTATACAGTGGTGGTCCTTGCTGTGTGTACATTAATGTTCAAGGCACGCAAACTACAAGTATGAACAGCAGGTTCACAGATGACACAAGGATTGGAGGTGTGGGAAATAGCAAAATGCCTTCGTCTCTAGGCATACATTGGTCCAGCTGTGGCTCAATTAATGTTATTTACAGTTCAGTCGTTACCTCTTTGCTGTTGTATTCAGGCAAGTATCCAATATGGTGCTTTTACCACCTTATCCACAGGTCCTCCTGCCTTCAAGAATATGTTTATGCGCATACCAAGGTCCTTCTGATCCTCTGTCATCCAGACCCGAAACATCAACTTTCCTGCTCCTCTGATGCTGCCTGGCCTGCTGTGTTCATTCAGCTCCACACCTTGTTATCTCATTGAACATGTATTGTCCTGACTTATTAGACTCCCAAAATGCTTCACCTCACACTTTGCTGGATTGAATTCTATTTGCCTCTGTTCAGGCCTTCTAACCAGCCCATTTGTGTAACCCTAGAGACTAAGGCTTTTTGCTGTTTACCACCCCTCCAATTCTTGTGTCATCTGTGAACTTGCTATTCATACTTGTAGCTTTCGTCTCTCGAACATTAATGTGCACACAGCAAGAACCACCACGGTACCCTGTGGTATGCTGCTGGATGAAAGCTTCAAGTTGCAGAAATGCCCTTCAAAAATCACACTTACTTCCTGCCACAAAGCCAATTTTGGTTCCAATTTGCCAATTCCAGTGGATCTCTTAGGCTCTTAGCTTCTTAACCAACCCAGCGTCTGAGACCATTAAATTACTTCTTGGGGTAAGAGACGTGTCTATGAAAAGACATTGAGAAGAATTATATTCTTGAGTTTAGAAAAATGACGTTTAACCTTATTGAGACAAAGTTTTGGAGATCTGGTGAGGTAAATTGTTTTTATCTTCAAGCGAAATTGCACAGTACTTAGAATATTTCCAATCTCCAAATGATGAAGTTACACAAATATTGAGTTTGGTTTACAGTTCACAGATCAGGGATCAAACTCTGAACTTGCCTGGCCTTTATAGATCTAACTTTGCATTCCATTGAAAACTGTCTAAAATTTTGACTTCTACATTTTGATTCTAAATAGATTTAGTTGCATGATAAAGGGAATAAATAAGTCATGGAGTAGTACGTTTGGGAAATATGACAATGAGTTCACAATGGATTAAACAAATTCACCTCTCTTTTTCTAGGATATAGTTCAGGGAATTGTGCCATACCTGGGAACTTTCTTAACAGAGTTTTCAGTGTTGGATTCGGCTTTCCCTAATTATCATTCAGTAAGTCTGTTTTACAAGATTTGGATTCCTTATTTGCTATTGTTACAGTTTCATCGCAAGCTGCTTGTAGATGAGAATCAAAGCAATAAAAAAAAAATGAGTTTGATTAATAACCCTGATCAGAATAATTTGATGTTTTGTGCTGTGAATCAAACAATTTGTAAATAAAGGAACATGCAAATCACTTTGCAGTTGATTGAATATGGGTTTAGTTTTTCAAAAGGTTGGATAAATTGCACACCATTTTTATTCTGTACAGGTAAATTTGTTACCTGGATGTCACTGCCCATTGCACAGTTGAGCAGCTGACAATGCCATCAGCTTGGTACTGATCTACTTGACTGGAGCAAAGGGCTCTATGTAATGCCCAAAATATGACCTGGTGGTATGATAGATCATTTGTGATTGACCTTTGACTATATACTAAAATGGAACCAAGTTTACAGAGCTTGTATTTCACTTCTGATCTTTTAAATTTCATGATCTTGTAGTACCATTTGACCTTTGTACATACTGAATTAATTTTCTTTGTCCCTGTCTATCTCTTACAGAATGGCTTGATCAACTTTGACAAGAGACAAAAAGTTAGTACGGAAAATTGCACTGTGCAAAATGTTTGGAATTGTATGAAAGGGGAAAAGCATGCCTTTCAATATTGTT
>NW_025971398.1:0-2511 GCF_021869965.1 Rhincodon typus | reverse complement strand
CATCCTTCGTCCAAACGAGAAGTTTCTAGACTTGTTCTTTATGCAACAATACTTAAGTGAGAATAGTGAGTACGTAACTGGTATTGTTGGAATGCGCAGATAAAACAGTTAAGGGTTGTGTGTGAAATCTTCCACAATTTTAATTGCTGTTTAATGCTAGTGAGCCTGCCAGTTTATTTATTGTCTTCCTTTTCCTTGGTTTCAAAGTTTTGACAATGAATTCTGACATATGAGGATAAAGCCAGTTGCTCAATGAATCAATTCTGTTGTGTTGTATCAAAATGTGTTTTATTGGTGTACAATAGCGCAGATTATACTACCACTAAGCCAACGATTGCAGGAAAATGCAAAGACTTGATGAGTGACCAATTTTAGCAACATGTCCAAAAGCTCCTGCTGTGGGTGCATCTACAAATCCCAGTGAATTGTACCAGTTTTGAGAAGTGTTTCTTTTCCTTCCGATTTCTTTTCAAATACATAATTTTATGTTAGTAATCGGATTAAAAATAACCCTACACAACTGGTCAGCGTTTTAAAGTATCTTTAAATGGTTGCCTAAAAATATCATTCCCTCACCTAGAGATAGCCACAGTACATTTTTAATAATACAACCAAAAATAAGCTCCAGCTGAAAAAAAAAATCACTTTGCCATTGCTGGACCGGAGTTGATTAAGGAACCAGATTATAGATAACTGAAACTGAGTTTTGTTTTGACAGAGCAGGCTTTGTAATATTTACATTGGTTGACAGCAGTTTGTTTCTTCCTAAATTGGTGGGCAGAAGTTATTATTTAAAATGTACTTGATGTATCAATTTACATTAGAACATAGAACAGTATAGCACAGTACAGGCCCTTCGGACCACGATGTTGTGCCGAACTTTTACTTTAATCCTAAGGTCGATCTAACCTCCACCCCTAACTTATACTATCATCCATATGCCGATCTAATTGCCGCTTATATGCCCCTCATGAGGCCGACTCCACTACCCTCTCTGGCAATGCATTCCACGCCCCTACCACTCTGAGTAAAGAACCTACCTCTGACGTCTCCCCTATATCTACCTCCACTCACTTTAAAACTATGCCCCTTCGTAATAGCTACCTCCACCCTAGGAAAAAGTCTCTGGCTGTCCACTCTATCTAAACCTCTGATCATTTTGTACACCTCTATCAAGTCACCTCTCATCCTTCATCGTTCTAAAGAGAAAAGTCCTCGCTCTCTCAACCTTTCCTCGTAAGACCTTCCCTCCATTCCAGGCAACATCCTGGTCAATCTCCTCTGCACCTTTTCCAATGCATCCACATCTTTCCTGTAATGAGGCGACCAGAACTGGACACAATACTCCAGATGTGGCCGAACCAGGCTTTTGTATAGCTGGAGCATAACTTCACGGCTCTTGAACTCAATCCCTCTATTAATGAAAGCAAACACACCATATGCCTTCTTAACAACTCTATCCACCTGGGTGGTAGCTTTCAGGGAACTGTGGACATGAACCCCGAGATCCCTCTGCTCCTCCACACTGCCAAGAATCTTTCCATTAACCCTGTATTCTGCTTTCAAGCTTGTCCTTCCAAAATGAATCACCTCACACTTTTCAGGGTTAAACTCCATCTGCCACTTCTCAGCCCAGCTTTGCATCCTATCAAAGTCCCTTTGTAACCTGGAACAGCCCTCCGCACTATCCACAACTCGACCCACCTTCTTATCGTCCGCGAACTTACTAATCCACCCTTCCACTCCTTCATCCAAATCATTTACAAAAATCATAAATAGAAGAGGGCCCAGAACAGATCCTTGTGGTACACCACTCGTAACTGAGCACCATGTTGAATATTTTCCGTCCACTACCTTTGTCTTCTAAGGGTCAGCCAATTCTGAATCCAATCTGCCACATTTCCCCCTATCCCATGCTTCTTTACCTTCTGCATGAGCCTACCATGGGGAACCTTAGCAAACGCCTTACTTAAATCCATGTATACCATGTCCACTGCTCTACCTTCATCCATGTGTTTGGTCACCTCTTCAAAGAATTCAATAAGGTTTGTGAGGCATGATCTACCCCTCACAAATCCATGCTGACTGTAAATTCTACACATTCTTGCTTTGAAAAACAAAGCTCACCATTAAGCTCATCCTCAGGCTATGGATGAACATGTGTCGCCAGCACCTGGCATTATCGTTAATTCAGTGAGTGGCACAGTCAGTTTTGGGCCAAGTTCAAACATGATATTTTTTGTAGCAGTAATTACAAAATGTTACCGAAATTCAGTTTGCCAAGATCATCAGTTGCGTTTAAAGTTCTTTTGGACCTCTGGGATAGTTTGGCTGATTTTCGGACAGATTGCCTGGTCAAGAGACCTACTCTTTCATTTTACTATCGCCTAGATGTGGCATGTGGTGTTTTAGTCACCTGCAGTGACTGATTCATGACCACTTTTCATTGCTTGCCATTGTCTGTACATTCACATGACAGTGTGGATGAGGCCCAGAGAAACTTCTGTATAA
>NW_025971397.1:0-10722 GCF_021869965.1 Rhincodon typus | reverse complement strand
TCTCTCCCTATTTATTTCAGAACCCCCTTCCCCTCCCCCATTTCTGAAGAAGGGTCTAGGCCCGAAACGTCAGCCTTCCTGCTCCTCTGATGCTGTTTGGCCTGCTGTGTTCATCCAGCTCTACACCTTGTTATCTCAGATTCTCCAGCCTCTGCAGTTCCTGCTATCTCTGAAACAAGGGTCTGCTGTATTTCTGTTCACACAGGCTGAGTGATGTTTCATAGTTTTGTGCAATATTTGTAAGGATCATGTTCCTCTGCTTGATTTTGAACAGGTCCTATGTCATCCAGGATAGGCACAGTGTGCAGATCTTTGGTGAAGTGGGGATTAAGATTAGTTGGCTTGCTCAGGCCGTGTATTAAAGGTTGAACACTCAAAGATTAGATTTTACTTTTTATTCATTCATGAGATGTGGGTGTCACTGTAGATCAGCACTTATTGCCCATCCCTAATTGCTCTTTGGAAGGTGGGAGTGAGCAGCCTTCTTGAACTGCTGAGGTCCTTAGGGTGTAGGTGCACGCACAGTGCTGTGCGGAGGGTATGAACAAAATATATTGTGTATAGAATCCACCCCCAGCATGAATTAGCATGGACAGGACTGGAAGAGTGGCAATAAAACAAAATCAGAGTGAATTTCACCTTGTGTTCATTGTGTTGAAGAACATGTTAAAAGGAATCAGCTGAACATTGAGTGAAATATATGAGTTAAAGTTGAAGCGAGATAAATTAGGAATTGATGTGTTATCTGTTCGTTATCCTTCTAGCATAAAGTGGAAACAACAAATATGAATATGAACTTGAGTTTCAATGGGCAGAGTGTTCCTTTTAGCAATACGTGTATAGACGAGAATAAGTATACCAATTTGCACATACCAATATAACAACAGAGCAATCCTTGTATACAGACAACTTCCTCTAAGCACTAAACTGATAGCAAAAAGGGGAAGCAGGAAACAAGGAGAATAAAGGGCGAATGGTCTGTTGCACTGAGTAATTTTATCACTCAGATCTGCTCAGCAACTGAGATTTTCATTGTGCCTGGGATCTTTCAAGCAAAATCATAGCAGTGGAGCAGCAAATTACCCTGCATGTTGGAAGTGTAGAAATGTGTGAGATTTCTCACCGAATGACTTGTCCTGAGTACAGATTATGGATAATAACTGAGACCCTATAGCAGTGGCACTACTAACTACTAGCACAGAATGCAGTAATGGCTGTGTTGGTAACACTAATCTTTCTGGTGCTTTTCCATCTATTTCATTCAATCATATCACAGTCAAATGATTTTGGTCCTTCTTTCATGGATTATAAATTAGGAAGATTAAGGTATAATCCTTAACAGAGATCGAAATCATCAGAGAGCCGAAAGATTATGGTAACTTACCAAAACAAACAGCAAGATCTAACACACAGAAACATTTACAAAGCTTAAAAAAACCTCCAACAGCTGTAAAATTTGACATAAATGTTTATAGAGTTTCCAGATTGCAGCAACAGTAAAGGAAGGAACTGCTGTATTTATTGAACGAATAGAGTTGGGTGTAGCCAAGGGGTCTTTTTAATCCAACAAAGACAAAGTTGTCAAGATGCTTTAGCTGGCTTAGGTCATTTGTTATTCTGCCTCATTAATTTGGAGGTTCAAATGTTGAGACTCGCAGTGAATGTAGTTCAGGAAATCAGTGGGTTAGGAATCTTTTGGATTTTCCTCTTGTCTCTAAACACTAATGATGAATTCTTCCTGAGCACTGCCTCAAGGAAGTCAGGAGAAAAATCAAAGCACATGAAAAGGATTGTGTTTTTTTTGGAGATAGTAGGATAGTGTTTTTTTTGTTTCCTTTCAACACTTTTGTTTATTAATAATTCAAATATCTGAGATACAAGAGAAAAAGTAGTTAACTGGAAGAGGCATTTCGAGGCAAAAGTTCAAGTGATGAAACCTCGAAGAAAACACAAATCAGACTTGGCAGCCCTAGAATGAGAGCCCCTGTGTGGTGGATCGTCTCTTCGACTTGTGCTTGCTTTGTGCCTGACTTCCCTTCTGGGACTGCAGGATTGTGAAATCAGCTTTATGTTATTCAACGTGAAACATTTCTGGCGAAACATGCATCACATTAGCTTGTTAAGTGAACATCCTTTAAACAAAACATGAACCCTTCCCTATTTTCCTTCCTTTTCCATTGAAACTGTTGATTCACAACGGGGTCTCAACAATCTTATACAATGGCATGGCTGGCAGCAACTGTGGAGAGAAAAAGAGAGTTAACGTTTTGAGTCTTGAATGACTCTTCCCGAAAAAACTCTTCTTCTGTTCTGAAGAAGATTTATACCCAGACTCAAAATGTTAACTCTCTCTCTCTCTCCACAGACACTGCCAGACCTGTTGAGTTTCTCCAGCATTTTCTGCATTTGTTTCAGATTTTCAGTATTCTGCAGTATTTTGCTTTCTTGAAGAGGGATTCCCTGCATGTGGATGAAAACTATGTGATGAGTGTGGAGACCGTCATGACTAGGAACTCTATCTTCTCCTCTCCTGATATTCGCCCTTCGATTACTGAGAGAAAGTGTAACCTTCTGCCCTCTTTTGGGATTATGAGAACTGAAGCCAGTCAAAGCAGACTGAGGACCAAATGCTGGAGCTTTTTAATGTACGTGGGTGAGAAACACGCCACACAGTACACTTATCAATGGGACAATTGTAAGTAGTGCCATACATTATTCATCTCACAATACTGATATCTCGGCTTGTACAGGGTGCAGGTGATTGGAGATGAAGCATCTGAGTCTTTTTGAACTGACGACAATGTTTTGAGTTCAATTTCCCTTGTTGGTACTTGTAAGGGAAGCGATGGTTAGAAGCCAATTGTTCCTAATTTTTTGTTTAATTACTGGAAATAGTTTGAAATGTAAATATATCTTTGAAATGACAATATAGTGAAAAGGTCTTTTTAGTCAGGCTTCAGTGCACTCACTATTGAGCTGCCCCTGTGTCTGTCTGTGTTGTGTCTGTAATAGCTTTTCATGGGAAATCATGAAATCCTATTTACATCCTGATGACTGAGGACAGTCCAATGCTAACTCATGGGTGACTGTCACTAATCAACTATAACATCATCCTCTGCAGGGTGGGGATATGTACAATTATTATCAGTTTTCGACTGAGAACTGACTTTATGAGCAATATAAAATTCTCATTTATTCATTCCCTTCTAAAAAAAGGGATGAACTTTTCATTATTGCCAATATTTTAACCATGAAACAGTCATGTGAAATGGTTTAAATTGCAGTTTATTACAAAGCCTGCTCATATCCAATATGATACAACACGATTTCAATAACTCAATACTCATTAAAAAGGCTATCTATCATACTTTAGCAGCACAAACAAGTTCAAATCTAAAGATTTGCTTCATAAAGAAGCTTAGTCGATCTAAATAATTACTTGCCTTTATAAACCACCTTTTTGAATCTGTCAGAAATGTCCCAAAGTCTTTCATAAAGGAAGGATGATATTGTGGTTAGGCCAAGCAGCGTCATAGGAGCGGAGAGGCTGACGTTTCGGGCCTAGACCTTTTCTGATGAAGGGTCTAGGCCCGAAACGTCAGCCTCTCTGCTCCTATGATGCTGCTTGGCCTGTTGTGTTCATCCAGCCCTGCACCTTGTTGTCTCGGATTCTCCAGCATCTGCAGTTCCTACTATCTATGATATTGTGGTTATTTGATTTTGTGCAGCAGCCATTTTGAACAGTAAGGTCCCACAAATAGCAAAGGGATTAATTTACTTTCATAGAATCATAAAAGGCGACAGCACCAAAACAAATGCTTATCAAAATAGTTTATCAAATGTAAGCCCATGTTTTGCTCCAGATGAGTTTAGTCTAATCCAGTGCCCCAGTGCCACCTGAAAGCTTTTAATTTTCGTGTTAGATTTTTAAAGCAAATCATGGGATGTGGGGTTCAATGAAATTTATTGCCCACCCCCAGTTAAGAGTCAGGCCAGGAATTCCCTTTTCTAAAGGACATAAGTGAACTAGATGGGTATTTCTGACAACCAACAATGGTTTCACAGTCATCATTTGACTCTTAATTCAAGGTTTTTATTGAATTCAAACTCCACCATCTGCCAATGACAGGATTTGAAACTTAGTCCCCTAAATATTACCTGGTTTTCTGGATTCAACAGTACAATAACAATACCACTAGGCCATCACCTCCTTTTGACTATCCTTTTGTGTATCCTGGTTCAACAAAGGGTGTGTGACAGAGAATTCTGAGGTGTCTCCACCGTTCCGAAAAGCTCAAGTTTCCAAACCATTCTTTAAATACAATTTTTTGTATTCATCTTAACTTTGAGTCCTGTTGTTGCTAACTGACTGCTCAACGGAACTAATCTGAAATAATTACCCCAACATAATCTTGGATTAACTTGATGGTAAAGAGAATATCGGTGAGTGTTCTGAGCAACATTACCTCTGATTTCTCTCCACAGATGCTGCCAGACCTGCTGAGCTTCTCCAGCAATTTCTATTTTTATCAATGAGAGTTTCTGACGGTGCAAATTGTGAGATTACAGTGAGCTGGAGAAAAGGAAATAAAAAGGCCAGTTGAGGGGTCTTTTGGCACAGTGGTCATATCCCTACAGCTAGGCCAGAAGGTCAAGGACGCAAATGCACTGGAGCTGTGTCATAACATATCCAAACAGGTTGACTAAAAACAATTATAAGATGATCAGTTGCGGCTAAGTTTGCTGCAGGAATTATTTTGAAATATTAGTTGGCTTTAGTGAAGGAGATTGAAGTATAGACATATTTAATATGGTTATTCAGCATCTGGGAAATATTAGTTAGACAGTTGTACGCCAAATATATTCAAATTTGCAGCTGTCTGATCTGAGGCACCAACAATTGGGACTGCACTGTGGGAATGAGAGCAGAGAGTTAGTGATTGCCCAGGAAAGAGAGCATTGTAGGGAATGGTGATGGAGAAATCAAGCAAGTCAATAGCCACAAAGATATCAGGAGAATTAGAGGGTCAATGATAAAGCAGTCAGAATCTTGAGGTTAGCATTATGAAAGACCTAATGAAGGACTTTTTCCATGACAGATGTGAAAGTAGTGGTTTTGGAAGAGGCAAAAGGATTGAGGTGCTAAGGTAGATAATAACTTGACCAAATCACAGATTGCATGGCGATCATTTGGCCTGGTGTGGCCTCAGTGTGGGCTTCCAACCTCGAGATGATTCCAGAGTGGTCTCTTGGCCTCAAAAGCCTCGAGGTGAAGCCTGGCATGGTCCAGGATCAAGACCTGACACGGACTAGAGGCTAGATACCAGCGTGGACTAGGTTTGAAGGACTGTTATTCCGGACTTTTTATTTCTATGTTGTTCCAATATTTTTCCCTAAGAATTTGTACTTAAGAACCTGTATCTCGGCACATCTATACCAAAGCTAGCGCCTTAAGTCACGAATTTTAAAGTTTGCACTGCACTCATTTGAGTACATATGACAATAAAGCTAATTCTAATTTTAATTCTAATTCTAAAGGTTATATGGTCGTATTGGGAAAATAGTATGAGGTAGATAATCAACTGTGTTCTAAATTGGCTAAGTAGGCTCGAGGGTTTTTTTTGGCCTACTCTTGTTCTTACGTTCCTATGTTACTATCAAAATCCTCATAGATGCAAGGTGGACCGAAGATAGTGAAGGCAAGGTTGTAGCCAAGAACATTAGTTAGAGAATTTACATGAAGGAAAAGATTAAAAGAGACAAGAGATTTCTGACAAAAGCTGAAATGCGGATCTTTGGATCTAGATTGTAAGGGGAGACAGTAGGCTAGGCCTCTCAGGAAGGAAGTTATAGTTGGTGTGTGACTGTAAGTAATAAGAGATTTAAATAAAGGGCTTAAGAACTGGAGGAGTTTGAAGTACATGAAGAAAAAGTTCTGCAGTAACATAGGGAAGCATCAAGATGTTAAACTGCAGGTGAAGGCCACATTGATCCCATATGGTTTGTATTGGAGTGGGTGGTAAATATCATAAACTGATAAGGAGGCTTTTACAAAACGTAGAAGGATTGATTTCCCAGGAACCATGTATCCATCAGCAAAAACATACCACTACAGTCATCCATGATGAGATCAGGATTAGGTAGGGACTTGTTTAGGAGTGATCAGGTGTCCTGAAGAGAAAGTCCTGATATCCCAGTGCTACTTGAAGAAATGGACAGTGTAGAATTATTTAACTCCCCTGAAAGATGTGTTGGGATTTTTTTGGTGAAATAAACAGAAGGTGGGTTATTTGAGTGGAGCCCATAGAAAGCCATTGATTGTTGACATTATGTTGAAGCTGACATGAATGCCTTGTGGGTAAGTCTCTTTTCTAGGCCTTCTATTAATTGTTATAGGCCTGGTGGGAAAGATAGTCTTTGCTGAAATTCGCAGTCTGTCATTCAGAGTGAACAAGTTTCCAAATATACTCATGTTCAACAAATATTGCCTGAAATCTTTGGCTATTCACCATGGAAATAATTACATTCACTGCCAACTAAGGATTAGTTTTCAGAAAAAAAATTTCAATTTTGGGATTTAGACCACCTGAACTACACAGTTTACAGATCCTAACCATTCAATTTCCAAACTTGAATTAAAGTTTGGAAGAAAATCATTTTCCAAATTTGGCCTCTGGGGAATGTGACCCCACCCCTCTTTAAAGTTGCCAACCAAGATCCCTGGTTCAAACTCTATGTGCCGTTGGAGCAAACTTTTTTTTAAAATAAATGGCAATTTTAATAACCTCATCCACTCTCCTGAGGTATTTACTGTTCTGATGTGCAGGAATCCAGTTTCAAATTCTAAAGGACAAATCGGAAAAGGGAAAATCTTCCGTTAACTGCAGTCTGGCAAATTTCCCCTCATTAAGTGGTAATGACAAAATAAATCCTAGAGCTTCCAGTGAATGAGATTACAAAGGAATGATGGCAAATTTCACAAAAAAAATGTTACAGAGTGACTCATAGGTGAAATAAAATGGGAGACCATGAACAGTCATCTGCTTAATCTCAGGGTTACAGCATTGTTTGTCGACGGACTACAGGAGTTTGGGATGACTGGAAAAATCTCAAGAGCCAGAGTTATATTTGTGACTCACTTGTAATACCGAAATATTTCTGTTTGCACCAATTTCCTTTTGCATTTCCTGATTTCATTTCACTAGTTGATTACATGCAATTTAAACATTCTTATGCAGATTTTTAAAAAAGATATGTTATCACCTATTCTCCTTTCCAGCCCACCTCCCTAGTCACTGTTGAGTAAATCTCTCAGAATCAAAGAAAGCTGGTGCATTACTTAAAGGTTTACTGTGCTGTTCAAAATCTTTCTGTATCAGCAAAACCTAGAAAACAATGTCTTCTATTTATAGGGTGGAGTGGTGTCTCGAGACTGGGACCGGGCAAAGGTGAAGGTCTGAAATTTTCTCAGATTTTGGCTCCAAAGGAAACTCTTTTTATAGATAATCCTTTCAGATGAATTACCTTTGTGCTGTGGGTAAAAATCAGGCCTATTTTAAGTCCTTTATTGGATCCGCATCAAGTTTAGGGTACAACATTGGCTATGTCTAAGTATATGATGGGTTGAATTCTCAGAGCACACCGAGAGCTCCCCAATCCCATCCTAATTTTGAAGCTTCTGCCAAAAGGCAGCGCTGTTGAGTGGAAGAGCCATTGTACCTCCATGCTATGGAACGAGATCCTCGTGTGAGTCAGTGCTCTCCAGTGGAGAGGGCAGAAACTGGAAAAGAAAATATAATTTTCTTAGTGAAATAACTGCACATAGGCTGGTACCCCATCACTTTATTTACATGTGCACTGCATATGGGTTGTGACCAGCCAGCTCAAAGCCAGTCCCTAGACTGAGAGACTCAGTTCCGAGGAAGGGTCACTGGACCCGAAACGTTAGCTCTGTTTTTTTTCCTTCGCAGATGCTGCCAGACCTGTTGAGCTTTTCCAGCAACTTGGGTTTTGTTCCTGATTTACAGCATCCGCAATTCTTTCGATTTTCCCCAGACTGAGGGGACCTTCTGAATCTCCTGTTTATATCTGTCAGCCAGGGCTCGCTGATTGGCCCAGATTAACAACTCCAATCAAGGAACTCATAGACAATAAGAACCACCTGACCATGTTTCCAATTACTATACTTAGACACTTGGAGGTTATGACGCATCAGACTAAAATTAAACTCATTCTCTTCCTAGTGGGTGACCTGACTAATGCTGGAACAGTATGTATTTCACCTCCTGGGCGTATATACCCTTTAGGAGTGGCAATTCAACAACTGATGGGAAACGAAGACTACCAGAGAAGTGCTGGCAAACTCCATTTAGGAGGGACCTTCAAGAGTGGAAACTGGGCTGGAGCAAAAGAGATGATGATAGATTGGGACTGGTAGCAGAGTTTTGAGGCCTATTGTCCTGCACAGAAAAAGAAGAATTAAGTCAAAGTCTAAGATGTCCAAAAGTATTATTCAATTTATATCTTAAAATAGTATTCCAATCTTATATCTTCTCCAATTATCACAACCTCAAAAGTATTATTTAAGAATGAATAAACATAATTCTTTTTATAACCCATGACACACATTTAAATTTAATACTTGTATGGTTGTAAACTTTAATGACTTCTTATGAGCGTTAAAGACAGACTTCCTCTAGCAACTGTGATTGACAGGTCAGAGAAAGATGCACCGTGGTCGAATAATGGTCTCATAGATAAGCAAAGAAAACGTTCTGATTGTATATCATTGATCTCTTTATTTTCATTATTCACCACTCTAAATTACAAGAGTATTGGTCTGACCTGGATCATGAATAGGTCTTGCAGGCTAGGACCTTCCTTGACAATGATGTTTTTGTGAAGCGTTTTTTTTCAGAAACTGGATGAGAAAGCACATATGCTCTCTGTCTCTATTTACCAATTTTACCTCACATCCAGACTAAACATAGTGAGCTGGGGATTTTATTGTTATATTTCAATCATCTCATTCACCTTACAGTTAATCGGTAATTTTGATAGGGAGATATATTTAAGTTGAGTTATACTTTATATCTCAAGAATTGAGCATTAGTAGAAATGTTACGCTTGCTATTATTGTCCTACACCTGTTAGTTGTTAAAAAAAAATCATGCATTACATAACAACATAAGAAATAGGAGCAGGGAGTAGGCCATCTGGCCCATTGAACCTTCTCCACCATTCAATAAGATCATGGCTGATCTTTTAGTGGACTCAGCTCTGCTTTCCCACCCATTCACCATAACCTTCAATTCCTTTACTGTTCAAAAATCTATCCATCTTTGCCTTAAAAACATTCAAATCTGCTCCCCGGAATTTTGAGGCAATGCCCCTAGTCCTAGTTTCATCCACCAGTGGAAACAGCCTCCCTGCTTCTATCTTATCTATTCCCTTCATAATCTTATATGCTTCTGTAAGATCCCCCTTCATTCTTCTAAAATCCAGTCAGTATTTTTTTATGTGTGGTAATCTATGATTTCATGGGCTCAACATCTAAAATATTTCATCTTAACGTTCTTGGAAATGAAGTTAAAAATAAAATAATCTTAGAAAGATCTTTCGGAAAACACTGATTCATTTCAAACAAAATCCACAGACTCTGCAATCTGCCACCTTCCCTCATAACTGACCATTCTTCTCGGTACATGTGGGGGATGAGTGTTAGTGGGCTGTTTGACAATGTACATCTTGTAAACTATTAAGACACAAAACAAACACATCTGGCACTTTCCTCCAATGGGTCAACAGAAAGTATTCTATGTGTGAAAACTATAGCCAATTTGTCCACTTTTCCTTTCCAGTGGTGTTGGGTGCAGTCACAGTGTCCACTCCTCCATTTAGTTCTTTGAATAAACTCAGTTAATTTTACACAGCCCAATACCTTCCATACGTAAAAGGAAGGCAGCTCGGAGTTAGGGTGAGACAGTGCTGAATTGGGAAACTATTAATTTATGTTTTTGCTTGCCAGGAATAGCAAAAAAGAGGCAAAAAAGGACTGCAACCCTACTCTGGATGTGTTAGTGGCCTGATGTCTTAGTGTGTAGACTAGTATGCTCTGAGAGTCACAACTCTGATAGCAGCCTTTTAAACACCCCTGCGCTGTAGGTAGAAAGAGAGAAGGGTACAATCTGTTAGTCTCAGTTTTGCATGTCGGCCACTGCTTAAAAGGAACAGATAAACGAAGCGTTCAAACACCTAGAAAGTCAAGAATCTCAAAATTTAATTTTCGACTTCAATGTTACCTGTGAGATCCAATACAATGGCTGCCATGTTCAACCATTCACTCTCCATGAAAAATTCAGAGACTGAGTTGTGCATTTTGTTTTAACTTTTGTTTTTCGGACATATGCCTTTTCCCAATCTGTGTGTATGTATATTGTGTTTCTATTTCTTCTTGCATTTAGTAATTAATAAACTCACTCCTTTTTTGATTCAGGAATGCTGGTTAAATTGGCTTCTTTTACAGCACAAGTATGTGTGGGCCTAGCAGTAAGGGATCCACAGGGGAAGGGATCCCTTCAGATTTATTCTGACTGTGACCAATCAAGAGGTGGGGTCAATAAAGAGGGGGAACCAGTCCACACGTCCTTACCCAGGAACTTAATGAGGTACAAAACAAAGTTGCTGGAAAATCTCAGCAGGTCTGGCAGCATCTGTGAAGGA
>NW_025971396.1:0-10722 GCF_021869965.1 Rhincodon typus | reverse complement strand
GGTTGGGGGTGAAGGGTTGGGGAGAGTGGGGTTGGGGGTGAGGGGTGAGTGTAACGCCCAGGTTTGGGGAGAGTGGGGTGGGTGGAGGGTGGTGGAGGGAGCGCAGGACCTTGCTGGAAGTTGCCCAGCAGCCAGATAGAGGCAGTTGCTGGGAAGGATGAGTGAGATCAGAGTTCAGCGACAACGTCAGAAAATCAGAAGCAGAAACAGGAGTTGCCCCCCCAAACCTTTTTTTTTTCATTTGATATGATCGTGGTTGATCTGACTGTTACTCAGCTCCACTTCCCTGTCCATCCTCAATACGACCTGAGTCCCTCAGCAATCACCTACTTGTTTAACTGCACCTTAAAATTATTCAACATCCCAGCTTTATCAGGAAGAGAATTCCCACAGACTGATCATCCTCTGAGAGGGAGAATCTCCCCTCATCGCTGTCTTAAATAGGAGACTCCTTATTTTGAAACAGCTCCCCAAGTTCCACACTCGCCCTCAAGGGGAAACATCTTCTCAGTATCCATGTCGTATCCCCTCAGGATCTGTGTATAAACGGGAAGTGCGGTTCTCAGGGTTGGAAAATGCTGATGGTTGGCAGGATGCTGTGGTGATCCCAGCACTGCTGTATTGTAAGGACTTCGGCCTTTGTCAGGCTCCAGCCTGCAGAACTGAGGAGGTGCCAAGCGGACGGTGTGTTCAGCTCTGCTCTCTAGAGCTGCCATTTTCAGAAATCCAGTCAGATCAAATGGATCCGTGCGCTCTGTGGATCAGCATTCCTGTCAGATCAAACATCCTGACAGTGGAATGCAGATTGGTCGCTTCTCTGCACTGTTCCAATCTTTCCTTCACTCTGCTGTGAACTTACAAATCCCAGGCTTTGGGCCCATGGGAGAAAATCCACCCTTGCATCCAGGACAGACTTCCAGCTGGTCTTGTAAAACTGGGATTAAACTGAGAACTGACATCTCGTTTTACCTCTCTCTTCCCTCCTCCCTCTCTCCTCCCTTTTCCTGTCCCTTGCCTGTTGTCTTTCCTTCCCATCCCATCCACTGGCCTTCCCTGTATCTCAGGAGGAGTTGGTTGAGGAGTGGGTCAGGAAATTAGGAAGTGATGGGGTGGCATGGTGGTTCAGTGGTTAGCACCACTGCCTCACAGCGCCAGGGACCTGGGTTCAATTCCACCCTCAGGTGACTGTCTGTGTGGAGTTTGCACATTCTCCCCGTGTCTGCGTGGGTTTCCTCCGGGTGCTCCAGTTTCCTCCCACAGTCCAAAGATGTGCAGGTTAGGGTGGATTGGCCATGCTAAATTGCCTGTAGTGTTCAGGGATGTGTAGATTAGGTGGGTTATAGGGGGATGGGTCTGGGTGGGATGGTCTGAGGGTCGGTGTGGCCTGTTTCCACACTGTAGGGATTCTGTTCTATTCTAGAGAAGGTGCAGAAACATCCTTGGAAAGAGATGCAAGGGAACAATGTAATAATTTCAAAGTGAATTTGCATCACAGAAAACAATGTGAATTTTACAATGTGCAATAAACCTCAGGAATTAAAACCAACTGGGTCTGGGCAAAAGAAGTATTTGTTTGCTAATATCTAACAGAGTGTTAAAGGGGCAGCTTCAGCCCAGATTGTCGTGCTGGTGCTGAGAGTAGTGAAGATTGCGGTCACTTTAATACAGTACCTTGAGTGAGCTGCTCTACAGCTTCCCGGAGCTGTGCCCCGCTTGGTCCTGTCTTCACCTGCTTCGCACTCTGTGCAGTGGTCATCACGGAGTTCACTTCCTCGCATGTGGCTGCCAACGTTGTGACAATTGTACAGGTCACCACCTTGGCCGTGACTTCCTTAAAGGGTGGGTCAGAGGTGGGCCCCACTCTCTGCTCAGCCATTGCTGCCTCCCCTCCATCCCGTGCCCCGCTGCCTGGCTTATTCAGGGGCAGCAATGTCTGGCCAGGGGCAGGTTGGCTACTGGTTGGCACCACCTGGGTTGTGGAATGCGGCGTTTCCTTTGGGGTCCCTGGCGGCTGGCTGAATTCTGGCTCTTTCCTGTTCTGGATCAAATCCTTGCCGGCCTGCTCACTAGGAGGGTATCCAAAATGGCTGACCTGCACGCCCACTGACCTCTGCGGTGCCAGCTCAGTGAACCGCTCCTTCCTGCCACCTGCTGGGGCAATATCTCCCCTCTTGCCGGCTCTGCCCTCAAGGGGTTGGGGAGACTGGGGAGCTGCCTCAGATGCAGCCGGCCAGGCCCTGGATTGGTCTGGCGGTTGCTTTGGCCGACTCGGGTTAGGTCCTCCAGTGCCAGCCATTGCGCCGATGTCCGCCTGTTGCCCCTTCTCCGCCATCTCCTTCTTCTGGCCACCGATGCTCTGGTGAGCAGCCTCCAATTCCCTGGAGGCTTCCCGCAGCCGCTTCTCCAACATCGTGATCTTCTTGGTCAGCAACTCAGTCACGTGACGATAATGCTCCACCTCCAGCTGCAGGGACGAAGGGGAGATTCCCAGGTCCTTCTCTTGCACCCAAACACCCACACTCCTGACCTCATAAAGGTTTCCATTGGTCACTTTGCCCCTCGGGCTCTCATCCAGTCCTGGCCCGATGTCTTTCCTTTGCTTCGGAGCATCATGTTTGAGATTCCCGATGTTATCCTGTGGCGATTTTTGCAGCTTAGGAGAGACGGGCAATTTAGCTTTGCCCTGGTGGCCAACTTCTTCGGGTAGGTCAATGTACAGTTCCCCTTTGGACTTGCCGGCCTCACTCTCTGCTTTCTGTGGCCCAAAGCCCATGCTGTGGCCAAGAAACTTCTGACTCTTCAGCTGGACACTGAGTTGCCTCTTCTCTTCTTGAAGGACGGAGATCTTCACCTGGAGAACGGGGACTATCTTCACCTGGTCCTCCAGCTCCCGCAACCTCCGCAGGGCAGCTGCCATCTGTTCCCGGATGTTGTGTAAGTGGGTTGGGTTCGGAGTGGAGGGAGTAGCTAGGCCGGAGCTCAGCGGAGTGAACTGACCACAGGGTGCACTCTGGGAACCGTTGTAGGAGGTGAGTCTGGAGGCTGAGTGGCTTTGCAGGCCTGTCCCAGCCAGGGAGCTGGTGGAGCCTGCCACACTGCTGTGCAGGCTGCTCAAGCTTGAATAACGGGGTCTCCGGCCCTCTCTGCACCCCAGGGGCTCCTCCTCCAGCCGCCTCTTGGTCTCCAGCAGGGTCTTTTCCACCCTGGCGTTGTAATTGCTGGACATCAGGGGTGGCGGCCTGTTGTAGCTCCCTGAAAAGCCGCAGGATGGGGTGTACGTGCTCCGTCCGCAGTATGAGACTGAGGAGCGTCGGCTGTCAGCGCTGGCGTTGGAGCAGAGAGACTCAGTGGATGCCCACCAGGACCCCGTGTAGCTACAGCCTCTCGGTTTCCGGTGGATGTGAACCTTCTTGATCGTGTTCCCCTTCTCGATATCGTCCACGTACTTCACAAAGTCCAGGTCCAGATGGAAACCATAGGGTGTTTCCACAGAGTAGGGCAAGGCCTGGTTCTTATCCTTGACCTCTGCACCAGCTGGAAGGTTGACCTTACCTGGAAAGGACAGTAAGAAAGAAACTGGAGTGGATTAAGATTTCTATGATGGGTACATAGCCATCGAAACAGTCAGAATTTCCTTAATGCAGGATCCTGCCATTCACATCTCCTCTAGATGCATATTTCCTTTCTTTACCTGCCCATTTCCCTTTTGACCTAACACCATGAAACCATCTTATTGTCTACCCCCATCGCAGATCTCCCCTTCTGTTCTCCACACTCTGCTCCCAATCACTTGCTCAAGTCCAATTACATTTCTAACCTCTGGTTGAAATGTTAACTCTGTTTCTCTCTCCATAGATATTGCCAGACCTGCTGAGTACTTAGAGTCATACAGCACAGAAACAGACCCTTCAGTCCAACTAATCCATGCCGACTATAATCCCAAACTAAACTAGTCCCACTTGCCTGCTCCTGGCCCATATCCCTCCAAACCTTTCCTATTCATGTACTTATCCAAATGCCTGTTAAACATTGTAATTGTACCCACATTCACCACTTCCTCAGGAAGTTCATTCCACACGTGAACCACCCTCTGTTTAGAAAAATCTGCCCCTCATATCTTTTTTAATTCTCTCTCCTCTCATTTAAAAAAAGTGCCCCCTAGTCTTGAAATCCCCCATCCTAGAGAAAAGATGTTTTTTTGTGTGTAAGCTGCAGATTGTCAGCATCTGCTGTTTCTTTCTGCTTTTATGCTACGATTTCCTCAAGGTTCGAGGATAAAGTCTAAGGAACTCTGAGGTAGGAGCAGTCTCAATTATTCTCCTGCTCCATGGTGATGACTGTAAGAGTCAGACTGGAAGTGGGAATTCACATGTCATCATTGACTCAAAAGGGCCGAATGGCCTCTTGCCCTGTCATAATGATTTCTAGACATCTCTGATAGGGACTAAAATGCACTGTACAGTTAGTTGAAAGAACTCCTCAGAACAATGTGCCCTCCTACGTATTAAAGAGAAAGCATACCATATATTGTTGAGACAGACACTGAGAGATAGAGACAGAGAAAATGGAGAGAGGGAGAGACAGAGACTGTAGAATACAGTCACATTAAAAATTAGAGGCACTCTTTATCTACTAGTCAGAAATTTCTATTCAGTTGCAGGAATTTAAAAGATTTATTAATTTAAACTGTTTCCTGCGTCAGTAAGTATTCCGTGAGAAACATTCTCCTTGTTTCTCTGAACAATTTTTCACTCTCGCGATTAAAGATGTTTCAGAGTAATTGGGAACAATCCAAACAGTAAAGCATTTCGACCGTACAGGCTGATAACTTGTCTACTGTTTAAAACAGGTTGTTTCCGAAGCAGCGACAGACCTTTCAAATCTGTACCTTATGTTGCTATTTATCTCTAGTCTCTGAGTGCAGGAGTCCCCCTTGCCTTTCAAATACCACTCTCGCTGGCTGATACAATGCAGACGCCACAGTTTGGACTGTCCAAATTCCACTCTCCCTCTCAGCCATGAACTGAGTTCATGAGTGTTTGCACCAACCAAACAGAACAACTCATCTTGTTGACAGATGGTCACGGGACTAGTGCTAGCATCCAGGGGGTTGGAGGGCCACCCACTGAGAGCAAAGACTTGTGGAGAGTTACATCCTTAGGCCAATCCCAGAGCTGACAGTAGATGGGAAATTGATGGCATCGCCTGCATTGGTGCAGGAAAGACTCCTCCAAAATATTGTCTCTTTCACGCACACTGTGTGCCATAGTTAGAACAGCAAGGGCACACGGAGAGGCCCTTACAGATGGAATTCCACCATGATTGTGAAGTAAGACAGTGTTGAGCAGCAGGGGAGGTTGGCTTCCAATAAGAGGGATAAGCAGGTTACTTCTGAAAACAATGCTGACTTCACAAGGAAGAAGGGGTTTGGTTGGGCGACAGAAACCCACCTCCAAACAGATGGGAAGGGGGCAAACATTTCCAGGAAAGATCAGCAGATGGGAATATCAGGGAAACTGCGATCAGAGGTTGTAATGAAACCCACATTGTGGTGGTGCTGTGATACAGTTCACTCAGGGAGACCAAGATGTTGTATTATATGCACTTTTATACACATCTTGGAGCCTGGAGCTGGGGATAGTGATGCTAGAGGCTTCAACATTGTTTCCATCATGTGGCTGGTCAGGAATCTCTCCCACTCTTGCCGCCTGTCGCTGGTGCATGCTAGATTGAATTACAAGTTGACACTCAACTTGTCGGCCTGTCTTATGAATGAAATACATTGGAGCAACTGAGTGCAATTCTGGCCAGTACATTTTAAGAATGATGCCAAGGCTTCATAAGTAGATGCATAGAGCACATGTACAAGATTATGGTGCTCTGATGAAGACTCATCTAGATTCAAAACGTTAGCTTGCTCTCTCTCTCTCCACGGACGCTGTCTGACCTGCTGTGATCTCCAGCATTTGTGGTCTTCAGTACAGATGCCAGCATCTGCAGTATTTTGCTCCTGGATTATGGTGAACCTTTACAAAACACTGCCTAAGCCATATCTGGGAGTACTGCATTCAAGTCTGGGCACCAGACTTTATGCAGAATGTGAACATATCGGAAATATGGACATATTGGAACATGTTGGGCGCAGAAACATTGATGAGAAAAGTTCTAGGGTGAGAGGTTTCAGTCATAATCACAGAAGCTGAGGCTGTTAATCCTGTTTTCTTGAAGGGAAGAGGGGATTTATTAGAAACATAGAAGATAGGAGCAGGAGGAGGCCATTTGGCCCTTCCAGCCTGCTCTGCCATTCATTATGATCTTGTCTGGTCGACCAACTCAACAGCCTAATCCTGCTTTCTCCCCGTAACCTGTGATCCCATTCGCCCCAAGTGCTATATCTAGTCACCTCTTGAATATATTCAATGTTTTGGCATCAACTACTTCCTGCGGTAATGAATACCTCAGGCTCACCAATCTTTGGGTGAAGAAATGTCTCCTCATCTCCGTCCTAAATGGTCTATCCCAAATCCTCAGGCTGTGGCCCCTGGTTCTGGACACACCCACCATTGGGAACATCCTTCCTGCATCTACCCTGTCCAGTCCGGTTAGAATTTTATAAGCCTCTCTGAGATTCCCTCCTCATTCATCTGAACTCCAGCGAAAACAATCCCAACCTAGTCAATCTCTCCTCATATGTCAGTCCCACCATCCCCGGAATCAGCCTGGTAAACCTTCACTGCACTTCCTCGAGAGCAAGAGCATCCTTTCTCAGAAAAGGCGTGGTCATAATATTCTAGGTGTTGTCTCACCAAGACCCTGTATAACTGCAACAACACATCCCTGCTCCTGTGCTCAAAATCTTTTGCAATGAAGGCTAACATATCATTTAGAGATAGTAAGAACTGCTGATGCTGGAGTCTGAGATAACACAGTGTGGGGCTGGAGGAACACAGCAGGCCAGGCAGCATCAGAAGAACAGGAAAGCTGATGTTTCGGGTCAGGACCCTTCTTCAGAAAATGGCTGAAAATTTCCAAAAAAGGGTCCTGACCTGAAACGTTAACATATCATTTGCCTTCTTTACCGCCTGCTGCACCTGCATGCTTATCTTCAGTGACTAGTGCACAAGGACACCCAGATCCCGCTGCACACTCCCCTCTCCCAATTTACAGCCATTCAGGTAGTAATCTGCCTTCTTGTTTTTGCTTCCAAAGTGAATCACCTCACATTTATCCAAATTATACTGCACCTACCATTGCTTTGCCCACTCACCCAACCTGTCAAGATCATGCTGAAGGATCTCTGCATTCTCGTCACATTTCACCCTCCCACCTGAATTGGTATCATCTGCAAACTTTGAGATGTTTAATTTTGTTTCCTCATCCAAATCATTTTTGTTGTGAATAGCTGGCGTCCCAGCACTGATTCCCTGTGGCACCCCACTAATTACTGCCTGACAATTTGAAAAGGACACATTAACTCCTAATGTTAGTTCCTCTCTGCCAACCAGTTTTCTATCCATCTCAATACACTTGCCCCAATCCCAGGCACTTTAATCTTGCACAATAATCTCTTATCTGAGTGCAGGAGTCCCCCTTGCCTTTCAAATACCACTCTCGCTGGGTGATACAATGCAGACGCCACAGTTTGGACTGTCCAAATTCCACTCTCCCTCTCAGCCATGAACTGAGTTCACGAGTGTTTGCACCAACCAAACAGAACGACTCATCTTGTTGACAGACGGTCACGGGACTGGCGCTAGCATCCAGGAGGTTGGAGGGCCACCCGCTGAGAGCAAAGACTTGTGGAGATTTACATCCTTAGGCCAATCCCGAAGCTGACAGTAGATGGGAAACGCTTTCTGAAAATCCAAATATATCACATCGACTGGCTCCCCCTTGTCAACTCTACTAGTTACATCTTCATAGAATTCCAACAGATTTGTCAAACATGATTTCCCCTTCATAAATCCATGCTGGATCTGTCTGACCCTACCACTGCTTACTAAATGCCACGTTATAAAGTCCTTGAGAATGGATTTGAAAACTTTTCCCCTCTACTGTGTTAGGCCTGCTGGTCTATAATTCCCTGTTTTCGCTCTATCTCCCTTTTTGAATACTGAAATGACATTAGCTACCCTCCAATCTGCAGGGACTATTCCTGAGTCCATAGAATCCTGGGAGATGACCTCCAATGCATCCATTATTTTTAGAGCCACTTCCTTAAGTACTCTGGGAGGTAGATTTTTAGAGATAGTTAGAGATGTTTAATCTCATGAGAGGTGACGATAGAGAGAAGTTGTCTCTGGTGGCAGAAGGGTCTAGCACACTGATTTAGGTGAAAGAAGTAAAGGCAACATGAGGAGGAACCTTTTCAGGCAGCAAGAGGTTAGGATCTGGACTACACAGCCCGACAGGGGAGTGGAGCAGAATGAATCATGGTTTTCAAAAGGGCATTGGATTATTATCTCAAGAGAAAAGATTTGGAGGGCTATGAGGGAGAAAGTAGTTCTTCCAAAGAGCGATCACAGACACAATGAAAAAAGGCCTCTTTCTTTGCAGGGTCCATTCTATAATTCCTAAGGCCTTGCAGAGGGTACAGAGACGGTTAAAATCCAGTTTAAGTATCTTCAGATAGATGGAATTCACAAGAAAGCTCGGGTTGATTCCTTTACAGCAGAGTTTATGGGAAGATTTAACAGAAGAGTTCACAATTATTTTGCTATTACTAACACCAACACATTACTATTAAGACATTAGATGACTATTTAAATAAGAAGAACATGCAGATTATGGGGAAAAGAATGATATGGAGTTATGAGGTTCATTCAGGGAGTTTGTGCAGACACCGTGGGTCGAACAAACACCTTCTGTGCTGTAACAAATCTGCAGTTATAAGGGGTTTTCAATGAAGTAAATAAGGAGAAATGGCACGACGGTCAGTGAAATAACTGCCCAGAGACTGGGATTCCAACATCGAGTAACCCTTCATTTACATGGGGCTGTGATCAGCCAGCTCAGAGCCAGTCCCTAGGCTGAGGAGACTCTCTGAATCGCCTGTTCATACCTGTCAGCCAGGGCTTCCTGATTGGCCCAGGGTAACAGCCCCAATCAGGGATCTCATGGTCAGTGGACCCACCTGGTGCTTGTTCCAATTATACAGTCAGTAACCAGGGATGGAATCATTGGCAGAAGGACTAGAGAGGAGAGGAGAAGGTACTTTATACAGTAGGTAGCTGAGATCTGGAATGCACAGCCTGAAAGGATGATGGTAGCTGATTCAGTCGAAACTGAAATGGGAATTACAGAGCCTTGGGTAAGAGCAAGGAAATAGGACTAATTGGATAACTTTTCTAAAGTGTCAGTAGCAGACATGATGAGCTTCAATCTGTAGAATTCTGTGATATTAATTACCCATAACATTCTGAAAGCTGGATATAATGCGCTAGATGTGGCAATCACTTTTCCATCCTTGAAAACTCAGCTGTTATCTCTTAATAGAGAACTAGCATTGTCCAGACAGGATTACAGCCTAATCCCATCCTGAACCAATTTCCATATGTTGTGCGGCTCACTGGATAGTGAGCAGGACATGATCATTGCCCACGGCTGCAGAGTTCACTGTTCGATTACTGTATGAACTCACTGGGATTGTGTGCGGGGCTCTGTGGGACTCAGCATCATGTTCAGTGTTTAATTATGGAGCCAGAGAGTTGGATCAGCTTCACTCAATGTGGAATAAATCTGCTTCTTTCAATGCAATACCATCCCACCTGGACAAACTTGCAAAATGCATGCATTCCCAACCTTACGGACCACTCACAATCTGAATTGAACGTGACTTTGTGCTGTAAATTATGGAAAGACAACTAATGCATATCAATTTAAAGAAAAAAAACACTGAACAATTTGTGTATGTGTGTTACTTATTTTGTTGTGAAACTATTTTGGAGACAATTATAATAATCATCTACAGGGCCCGATCTTAACTGAATTAAAAAACTCACTCACTAACAGAATTAAGCTTGAGTGTAATTTACAGGAAAACATCCATAGGATTATATGAAGGTTATGGTTACAGACTTGGTACGGGGATAACTTTAATCCTATTCTCTGGGAAGGATAGCCTTGGGTTCATAATTGCTAGGTTAAGTTAGAGCTATCCCTTATGCCCCTAACTCTAGACTGGACAAACTCAGATTTACATCAAGTTGCTTATGAGTGGCCACTTTAAAAGGTTCAATGCGTTATACATACCAGGGAAGCTTGCTTTCATTTGGAGCACCTCCGCCATCTTGACCTCTGATCTTCTTCAGTTGCTAGGAGATTAAGTTGTCACACGGGAGTCTGTGGTCAAGAAGATAAGGAAGTCAGAATGTCACAGGAGACAGGCAGGACAGAACACATGGTTCATTTGTCAGCAGTAGCTCAGCAGTAGAAGGTTTCCAGTTTGAGAACCACACTAGAGATATTCAGACATAATCTATGCTGTGACCCCCCCAGTGTGGTACTGAGGGGTTGTTGTGTTGTCAGAGCCATCTTTGGGATGAGATCTTAAACTAAGGCCCTGTCTGGACATAAAAGATCCTATTATGGAAAAGGGGAAGGGAATTCTGCCCCGTGGCCTGGCCAATATCTAAGCCTTGGTTGACAGCGTCAAAAACAAACTAAATAAAACCAAAAGAACTATGGATGCTGTAAATCAGGAACAAAAACAAAGTTGCTGGA
>NW_025971395.1:0-10722 GCF_021869965.1 Rhincodon typus | reverse complement strand
CTCTCTCCCTATTTATTTCAAAACCCCCTTCCCCTCCCCCTTTTCTGATGAAGGGTCTAGGCCCGAAACGTCAGCCTCTCTGCTCCTGTGATGCTGCTTGGCCTGCTGTGTTCATCCAGCCCTGAACCTTGTTGTCTCGGATTCTCCAGCATCTGCAGTTCCTACTATCTCTGACAGCAGATGGTGGAACTTGAATTCAATAAAAATCTGGAATTAAGAGACTATTGATGACCATGAAATAGTTTCTGATTATTAGGGGGAAAACCGCATCTGGTTCACTGCCATCTTTACTTGGTATGGCCTTCAGCTGCCCTCTACAATCCCTTACTACGTATCTGCATGCAGAGAAGAAAGTTTCTCTTGGGATTATAGGGAAATTACCCAAAGAAGGGCTTTCACTTGTATTGTGCTTTTCAAAATCACTGGACATTTCAAAGCAGTGTACAGCAGATAATGTACTTTTGAAATATATGTTTAGTGTTGTGATGTGAGAAACATGGTAAAAAAGTGCCAAACAAGGAACTTCCACGAACACTAACATAAGACTAACAAGAAAATCTTTATTTGTGATGCTGATTGAGAAATACCTAATGGCCAGACCACCAGGAATTACATCCCTGCTCCTCTTTGAAATTGTGCCATGAAATCTCTTACATTCACCTGGACAGGCAGATGATGCATGGTTTAATGCCTCATGCTAAATACAACATATCTGCCAGTGCAGTACTCCTTCACAACTACACCACAGTGTTAATCTTGATTTTTATGCTCTAGATATTGCTCCAGACGTGCTCCAGAGCCTTGTGATTTGGAGTTGAGAGGGCTGCAAGTAAATCCACAGCTGACACAGAATGAAACAACCATAAAGGATTCAGGTGCAAATTAATTCCAAACTTTTGATGCTTTGTTCAAATATATTCAGCTCTTTACCTTCTCAAAATGTAACAACACTTACCGGATAGATTAGCTGAGGTGGGAATAATGATTAAGAAGAATTCATGTTGAATGAATTCTATTTTTTCTTCTGCTCTTGGTTTAAAGTGACAACTCTAACTTCTGGGTTGATGTCAAGGATACATTGTTACTGTCACTGTTTTACAAATCCATCATTTGTTGGAATAATGTGAAACGTGTATGCAAAACGTATTTCAAATTCGTGAATATTTTCATATATGTCGGTATGGTCAAGTGTGAAAATTTTGTCTAAATATAGCCAGCATTTGAGAGATAAAGCCTTCTCTCCTACTAGCTGTTCAAGCACAGTGTAAGATGCAAAAAACATATTTTAATTGGTGGACACAGTGACATTTTTAAAACTATCTCTACCCCGGTCATTTTGTTGCTAATTCTTTCATATCAACTTTGTACTTTGATTTGGCACATGGACTCCAATGTGTCCCTACAAAATCAGCACAGCATATATAAGATAATGATTGGCATTCATCTTACAGCAAACTGCGGTGCAGCAAACCTGGAGTAAACAACTTATAATGAACAGGACCATAAGACATAGGAACAGAATTAGGCCATTCAGCCCATCAAGTCTGCACTGCAGTTTGATCAGGGCTGATATGTTTCTCAACCTCATTCTCCTGCCTTCTTCCTATAACCCTTGATCCCCTTACCAATCAAAAACTTATCTATCTCTGTCTTAAGTACACTCGATGACTTAGCCTCCACACCCCTCTGTGGCAATGAGTTCCACAGATTAACCACCCTCTAGCTGAAGAAATTCCTCTTCATCTTAGTTCTAAAGGATTATTCCTTCACTCTGAGACTGTGCCCTCAAGTCCTAGTCTCTACTGTTACTGGAAACATCTGCTCCATGTCCACTCTATCCAGGCCTCTCAATATTCTGAAAGTTTCAATCAGATACATCATTCAATCAGAAGGCGGCAGAGACGTCACTGAGAGGAATTCTGGGAGATGGCACTGCAGACACCGTGGCCAGTCTGAATATCCCGGAGGAACTGGTGTCAAGGAGTGGTTAAACCCGAAACGCTACGTTAGTGTCCTCTCCCCCCCCCCCCCACCCCCCCCCCCCCGCCTTCCACCTCCTCCAACCAAAAAGAAGAGCATCCTGTTGAGGCAAGGTAAGGTTCTTATTTTTTGTAAGTGTAAAGGGGCGGAGATGGCAGTTAGGATGGTGGTATGCTCCTCCTGTCAGATGTGGGAAATCATGTGGACACACTGCGGTGCATACAGGGGCCAGAGAGAATGATAGATTCTAGCTTTAGGGAGGTGGTAACACCACAGGTCCAGGCAGGTAGTTCAGGAGGGTCCTGTGGCTATTCCCCTTTCAAACAGGTATACTGTTTTGGATACTGTTGCGGGGATAGCCTCTCAGGAGATTGTACAAGCAGCAGACAGACCTGTGACACCACAATTGGTTCTGCGGTAGTGCAGGGTGGGGCAAAGTCTAGGCGAGTGATAGTAGTAGGTGACTCAATAGTCAGGGGCAAAAAAAGGCATTTCTGTGGCCGTGAACAAGACTCTAGGATGGTGTGTTGCCTCCCTGGCGCCAAGGTCCTTGATGTCTCTGAGCAGGTACAGGACATCCTGAAATAGGAGGGGAAAAAGCAGAAGTCATTTTCCACATTGGCACAAATGACATAGGCAGGAAGAAGGAAGAGGTCCTGCGAAGACAATTCAGGGAGTTAGGTAGGGATCTAAAACTTTGGACTACGAGTCACGGGCTAATGAGGCTAGGAACAGAGAGAGAATGCAGTTGAACATGTGGCTACAGAGCTGGTGTAGGAAGGAGGGCTTTAGATATATGGATCATTGGGATGTTGTCTGGGGAAGGTGGGACCTAGTCAGGAAGGACGGGTTGCACCTGACGTGGAGGGGCACCGATATCCTGGGCGGGAGGTTTGCTAGAGCTCTTCAGTGGAGTTTAAACTAGTGTGGCAGGAAGATGGGAACCAGAATACTAGGCCAGTAAGTGCAGGGACTGGGGATAAAAGTGTGACAGAGATATGCATAGTACAGAGTAAGAGCAGGCACAAGGAAGTCACGGGGCTCAGAGGGACTGGAGGACTGGAGTGCATTTACTTCAATGCAAGAAGTATAGCAGGTAAGTTGGATGAAATAAGAGCATGGATTACTGCATGGAATTATAATGTTATTGCCATTACAGAGAGATGGTGAAAGGAGGGACAGGACTGGCAGCTTAACATGCCTGGATATCACTGTTTTAGACAGGACAGAAAGGGAAACAAAAGGGGTGGGGGAGTTGCACAGCTGATTAGGGATCACATCACAGTTGTGTTGAGGGAGGACACATTGGAGGGATCTTGCAGTGAGGCATTATGGGTGGAGCTCAGGAATAGGAAGGGTGAAATCACAATGTTGGGAGTTTTCTATAGACCCCCCAAAAGCCCACAGGAGACCGAGGTGCAGATATGTAGTCAGATACTAGAAAAATGTGAAAAAAACAGAGTAGCTGTGGTGGGTGACTTCAACTTTCCTCTTATTAACTGGCAATCCCTTACAGCTGGGGGCTTGGATGGAGAGCAATTTGTTAGTTGCATCCAGGAGGGCTTTTTGAGGCAGGTATGTTGACAATCCAACCAGCGAGGAAGCCATGTTAGACTTGGTCCTAGTGAATGAGCCAGGACAGGTGTTTGATGTTTCAGTAGGAGAGCATTTCGGGCTCAGTGACCACAATTCCATAAGATTTCGAGTCGTCATGGAAAAGGACACAAGTGGCCCTTGGGTAAGGGTGCTTAATTGGTCAAGAGCCAATTACTCCCAAATTAGACAGGAACTGGAGAATGTGGATTGGAAGCAGTTATTTGAGGGCAAATCTACCTCTGGCATGTGGGAGGCGTTTAAAGACCAATTGACTAATGTGCAGGACATGCATGTCCCTGAAAAACTAAAGAACAGGAATGGCAGGATTCAGGAACCATGGATGACAAGGGAAATTGTAAGGTTAGTCAAAAGAGAAAGGTAAGCATATGACAAGTCTAGGCAGTTACAAACTGACAAAGCCCTGGAGGAGTACAGAGAAATTAGGAAGGAACTAAATTTGCAATTAGGAAGGCAAAAGGAGCTATGAAATGTCTTTAGCTAACAGATAGGGAGAATCCCAAGGCTTTTTATGCAACTGTTAGGAGAAAGAGGGTAACAAAGGAAAGAGTAGGCCCACTCAAGGACGAAGGAGGGAAGTTATACATTGACCCATAGAAGTGGGGGAAATCATGAATGAGTACTTTGTATTGGTTTTCACCAAGGAGAAGGCCATGAGAAATGTTGAGGTCAGGGATGAGTATGTGAATACTCTAGAGAATGTCAACATATTGAAAGAGGAAGTTTTGGGAATCCTAAATTGCACTAAGATAGACCAGTCCCCAGGACCAGATGGGATCTACCCCAGGTTACTCAGAGAGGCAAGGGAGGAAATAGCTGGGGCATTGGCAGATATCTTCACATCCTCGTTGACCACAGGTGAAGTTCCAGAGGACTGGAGATTAGCGAATGTTGTTCCCTTGTTTAAGAAAGGATGCAGGGATAATCTAGGAATCTATAGGCCAGTGAGCTTGATGCCTGTGGTGGGGAAGCTCTTGGAGAAGATACTGGGGGGCAAGATATACGCGCATTTGGAGGAAAATAGAATGGTTAGTGACATGCAGCATGGTTGTGTCTGGGGAAGGTCATGTCTCACCAACCTGATTGAATTTTTTGAAGAGATAACGAGGATAATTGATGAGGGAAGGGCTGTGGATGTAATTTATATGGACTTTAGTAAGGCATTGAATAAAATCCCACATGGCAGGTTGGTACAAAAACTAAAATCTCAAGGGATTCAGGGTGACCTGGCTAGATGGATAGAGGACTGGCTTGATGATAAAAGACAGAGGGTAGTGATGGAAGGATGGTTTTCAGAATGGAGACTAGTAACCAGTGGTGTTCCACAGGGCTCAGTCTTAGGTCCTTTGTTGTTTATAGTATATATAAATGATCTGGAGGAAAATGTTTGTGGTCTGATAAGCAAGTTTGCTGATGACACAAAGATTGGTAGAGTTGCTGATAGTGACAATGATTGTGAAAGTATACAACAGGATATGGATAGATTGGTGGTTTGGGCACAGAAATACCAGATGGAGTTTAATCTAGACAAATGTGAGGTGATGCATTTTGGAGGATCAAATTTAGGTGTGAATTATAATGTACATGGCAGAATCCTTAGGAACACTAACATTCAGACAGATCTGGGCACGTAGGTCCACAGTTCCCTGAAAGTGGCAACACAGGTAGCCAAGGTGATTAAGAAGGCATGTGGCCTGTTTGCCTTCATCACTCGGGGCGTGGAGTACAAGAGTTAGCAAAACATGTTGCAGCTATATAAAACCCTTGTTAGGCCCCATTGGGAGTATTGTGTGCAGTTTTGGTCACCACACTACCAGAAAGATGTGAAAGCTTTGGAGAGAGTACAGAGAAGGATGTTGCCTGATCTCCAAGGCATTGACTATGAGGAAAGGTTAAAAAGACTAGGATTGTTTTCACTGGAAAGACGGTGGCTGAGAGGAGACCTGATAAACGCCTACAAAATTATAAGAGGCATTGATAGGGTGGATAGTCAGAGGCTTTTTCCCAGGGTTGAAGTTCCAATTAAAAGGGGGCACAGGTTCAAGGTTGGGGGGAAAGTTTAAGGGAGATGTGCAAAGGAAGTTTATCACACAGACAGTGGTAGCAGCCCAGAATGCACTACCAGAAGAGGTGGTGGAAGCGAGCATATTGAAGACATTTAAGATGCACCTACATGAATAGGGAGGAAATAGAGAGATACAGATTGAAAAATGGCAGGTTTGTTTTTAGATTAATTAGGGCATGATGGTCAGCACAGGCTTGGAGGGCCGAAGGGCCTGTTCCTGTGCTGTACTTTTTCATTTGTTCATTTGTTACTTTCAGATCTCCTCCTTATCCTTCTAAACCCTAATAAGTACAGACCCAGTATCCTCAGCTGCTCTTCATATAACAAGCCCTTAATCCCTTGGATCATTCTTGTAAATCTCCTCTGGATGTCCTCCAATGCCAGCACATCCCTTAGATACAGGGCCCAAAACTGCTCACAATATTCCAAATGCAGAGCCAAGTAAAAGCCTCCATGATGCAATTGTTGCATTTGGGTTCCTTCAAGTCCGGGTCCTTCTTAACCTGGCACTTTCCTGGTCTGACGAGAAGACTCTTGTTGAGGAAATAATGTGAAACTTTTGTATTACTGTAACTGCTTAGGTGGAGGTACATGGTATAGTGACAATGTTACTGTACTAGTAATCTAGACGTGCCAGGTACTGCTGTAGGGGCATGGATTCAAATCCCAAAGATAAAGAAGGCTTTCTTTTTCAAATAAGACATTTCTGAAGAAGGGTCCAGACCCAAAACGTCAGCTTTCCTTGCTCCTCTGATGCTGCTTGTCCTGCTGTGTTCATCCAGCTCTACACCTTGTTATCTCAGATTGTTCAGCATCGGCAGTTCCCACTATCTCTTTCTTTTTCAAATGCTGGGATGTAGGCATTGCTGACTGGCCAGGATTTATTACCATAGTTGCCCTTGAGAAGGTGATGGTGATCTGCTTTCTTGAACTACTGAAGTGCATGCACTGTAAATTGACCCACAATGCCCTTAACGAGGGAATCTCTGGATTTTGTCCCAGTGACAGTAAAGGAATGACAATATATTTCTAAGTCAGGATGATGAGGGACCTGGAAGGGAACTTGCAGATGGTGGTGTTCCCATGTATCTGCTGCCTTGTCTTTCTAGATGGAATTGGTTGTGGGCTTGGAAGGTGTGTCTGAAGATCTTTGACAAATGTCTGCAGTGCATCCTGTAGATAGCACAGACTGCTGTTACTGAGCATCAGTGGTAGAGGAAGTGGATGCTTGTGGATTTGGTGCCAATCAAGTGGCTACTTTGTCCTGGGTGGTGTCACACTTCTTGAGTGTGATTGGAGCTGCATTCATTCAGGTAAGTGGGGAGTATTCCATCACACTCCTGACGGGTAACCTGTATAAGTATGCCCTTCACCGCTGACACACAGCACCATTTGTACCTTCTATGGGATACGCTGTAGAAACTCACCAAGGTTCTTTTCACAGCATCTTTCAAACTGAAGAACTTTACCACCTAGAAGAACAAGAACAACAAATGCTTGGGATCACCTGGACCAGCATGCTCCCCCTCCAAGCACACACCATCCTGACTTAGAGCTATATCTCTATTCCTTCATCGTCACTGAGTAAAAATCCTGGAATTCCCTTCCTAATAGTGGTGTCCGGAAATACCAAGTACTGTCTGGCAGAAAGCAGAGAGTAGGGATATAGGAGTCTTTCTCGGGATGGCAGCCAGTGACGAGTGGTGTTCTGCAAGGGTTGGTGCTGGGACCACAACTCTTCACTTTGTACATTAATGATCTAGATGAAGGAACTGTGGATGTTCTGGCTAAGTTTGCAGATGATACAAAGATAGGTAGAGGGATAGGTAGTATTGAGGAGGTGGTGAGGCTGCAGAAGGATTTGGACAGTTTAGGACAGTGGGCAAAGAAGTGGCAGATGGAGTACACCGTGGGAAAGTGTGAGGTCATGCACTTTGGTAAGAAGAACAAAAGCATGGACTATTTTCTAAATGGGGAGAAAATTCAGAAGTCTGAAGTGCAAAGAGACTTGGGAGTTCTAGTCCAGGATTCTCTCAAGGTAAACTTGCGGGTTGAGTCAGGCCACATTTGGAGTATTGTGTGCAGTTTTGGGCCCCATATCTCAGGAAGGATGTACTGGCCCTGTAGCAGGTTCAGAGGAGGTTCACGAGAATGGTCCCAGGAATGGAAAACTTAACATATGAGGAATATCTGAGGACTCTGGAACTATACTCATTGGAGTTTAGAAGGATGAGGGGGGATCTAACTGAAACTTTCAAAATACTGAATGGCCTGGATAGAGTGGATGTTGGGAAGATGCTTCCATTGGTACAAGAGACTAGGACCCAAGGGCACAGCCTTAGAGTAAAGGGAAGACCTTTTAGAACGGAGATAAGGAGAAACATCTTCAGCCAGAGAGTGGTGAATCTATGGAATTCACTGCCACAGAAGGGCTGTGGAGTTCTGGTCATTGAGTACATTTAAGACTGAGGTAGATAGGTTTTTGATTATCAAGGGGATCAAAGGTTACGGGGAGAAAGCAGGAGAATGGGGTTGAGGAACTTATCAGCCATGATTGAATGGAGGAGCTGACTCGATGGGCCGAATGGCCTAATTTCTGCTCCTATGTCTTATGGTCTTATAGTCTTATGCAGTGATGCCAGAAGGTGGTTCATCACCAAATTCTCCATGTGCAGATGACAGCCACATCCCACGAACCAATTTGAAAATGAACCTCAGTTACGGCTGTGCTTTCATCTTATTTTTGGTGGCTACTTCCAGAGAGTCAAGGAAATTCAAGGATACATGGTTAACTTGACAAAGACATGTTCATACAGTTGCAGTTTAGTGATTAACTTATTAAATTGATAACTGGCTTCTCTGAATGGTGCAAAATGCACGCAGTTTAATGGATTGGAGGTAAACATGGAAATTAACAGGTTGAAACCGGCTTCCTGATACATGTGAATTTTTCAGAATTTAAGTCAACCCCCTACCATTTGGACTCAAGCCCATGTACTCACCCATATTATAGTTCCCACTTCAGTTTTTTCTGTATCTCAATATGAGAGAACGTTCTTTTTCAGTTACCTATCCAAGGAATCGGTATTAGCTGTGTGAAGAACTTAACTTTGTTTAATTTTTTATGAACTATGGGTATTGAGAGACCTACTAATCTTTCACTAGAAGACTTTAAAAGTGCTGAAGTGAATTCTTTAAAGATGCATGGCATGTATGGTTTACTCCAGCTGGAAACTTTGATTTGATTTTTGATTTGATTTGATTTACTATTGTCAAATGTACCAAGCTACAGTGAAAAGTGTTGCTTTGCGTGCTATCCAGTCAAGTAAAACTTTGCGTAAGTACATCAAGATAATAGATCAGAATGCAGAATATAGTTTTACAGCTACAGAGAAGGTGCAGAGAAAGATCAACCTTACTATATCAGATGTGCATTCAAAAGTCTGATAACAACAGGGAAGGAGCTGTTCTTGAATCTGGTGATATGTGTTTTCAAATGCTCACTTGTTGTGGATTATAATAGCTGCTCGCTGTATTCAGAGGTTGTCGGGCTAGTGCATTCCAAAATAGTATGCTATTTTCAAAGAATTCTGAAGGTTGACATCCTAAGTATCATGACCTGTCAATTTTCGTTTCAAATATTGGTTCAGAGATAGTAGTAACTGCTCCTATGATGCTGCTTGGCCTGTTGTGTTCATCCAGCTCTACACCTTGTTATCTCAAATATTGGTTTCCTGTTGTGTATTTCCAGCATTTTCTATTTTTACTTGGTAGTCCATCATGTTATTCTATAAAACTTTGCAACGTGGGTTTTGAATCATAATTGCTAAGTACACTTGCAATTTTAATAATTTAATCAAAAAAATTCTGCATTTATGTGGACATTGGAGTTTATGCCTATTTAATATGTTTCTGAAAGGATTAATATCGAGAAATGCCGTAACTACCGGCCACTGTGATGAGGTCATATGGACTTGTGGGCAGAACAGCTTAGGGGAAGCAATGGCCTATGGTATTATCTCTGGACTGTTAATCCAGAAACGCAGATAACGTTCTGGAGATCCAGGTTTGAATCCTGCCATGGCAGATGGTGGAACTTGAGTTCAATAAATACCTGGAATTACGAATCTAATGATGAATGTGAATCCATTGTCGATTGTCAAAAAAACCCATCTGGTTCACTAATGCCCTTTAGGGAAGGAAACTGCCGTCCTTACCTGGTCTGGGCTACATGTGACTCCAGACCCTCAGCAGTGCGGTTGACTCTTGACTGCCGTCTGGGAAATTGGAGATGGGCAATAAATGCTGCCTAGCCAGCAATGTCCTCATCCCAAGAATTAATAAAGGAAAAAAAAACAATTCTCAAAGGTGTGAGACCTTTCATCAAATTCTCTGTGACGTTGTCTAATACGAGTTGCAAATGTGCATTGACTATTTCTCATCAACAAAAAGGGACTCTTCAAGTTAAACCAAAAAGTAGCCTTCCTCAACTACACGAGTACAAGCCTGCCCTGTACACCTAAAAAGGATGGTGGCAGCAGTTTTTATCATGAGCAGGCATGGATACAGTGCAGTGAGCTGTTGGGCCCATATAACAGTGCCAACCATACACCTGGCAGGACTGTAGTGGAAGGCTTAGGAAATAGGCCAGGACTTGAGAATGCTGGGTCTTAGCTTATCCTCTCAATTTGAGGGAGGTGGAGGTGTTTGAGGTGGAGCTTCCAGCCAATCTGACAGGATTTAACCAGAGAAAATGGACACCGAAACTTAAAGTTTCTTTTGGCAGAATGACAAGACATTCTTGATCAGAAAATAATGGTTATCAGCTGGAAAACTTATGTCAGAAGAAGAGTATAGTTTTTAACAGGATGAAATGCCAGTCTTCTACAAGTTGATCTAAGGTTAACAACTACATTAATTATTTTGAAAGATTTTTTCTCCTAATCAGCCACAATAACTCCAAAAGATAAACAGCAGAACTGTGAGCTGCAATAACAAGGTGTAGAGCTGGATGAACACAGCAGGCCAAGCAGCATCAGAGGAGCAGGTAAGCTGACATTTCA